>NC_056744.1:1499978663-1500008663 GCF_019279795.1 Protopterus annectens | reverse complement strand
TGATTGCAATGTCATCCCAAGTGAAACAGTCAGTCCACAGCATAAACCACTGGTTAGCCACAATCAGCTGAATGCAGCTGTCAGAGAAAGCTCTAAGGTCAACAGAGACTAGACTGGCTGAAGACCTGGAAGTTGACTGGAGAGAACGCACATGTTCAATGAACTACTTAGAATCTAACACCTCAGGAAGAAGAAAAAATAGGTAGAGGTGAAGAAGAATTGCAGTGTCTCAAAACAGCATGTGTAAGGACTATAGAACAGATATGTGGCCAAGCCAGGTATAGAAAAGGGTATATAAGGAAAGCTGGTGGTGGAATACAGAAGTCCAATAAATAAATAAAAGAAAGTTGGAGTACAGGAAAAAGTGTGAGACAGGAAAGTCAGACCAGGCTAGAAAGGAATATTGGTTAGCTAACAAACAGGCCAAGACAGGAGTTGCAATAGCAAACTGTAAGGCAATAGAGGTGCTCTACCAGCTTCTGGAAAGTGACTCAGTAGATGGCACAAAGAAATCTATCAGCTTGCAAGGCAAAGACAGAAAGAGAAAGAAGGTAGTCAGATATCCTTCATTAGGGATTCCAGCAGTCCACATGACATCACACACAGACTGAACGAGTGCATCCAGCAGGCTCTGAATGAGGAAAATCCCATAGTAGCTATACTTCTCCAGACAGATCCTATGAGGAAAGAAGAAAAAGAGACAACTCTACCAGAACCAAGAACAGCACTAAAGAAAAGCAAGTCAAAGTCAATAGTAGACTTAGAGGAGGCCAGAGCAGATATCATTGAGAATAAGGTAATTTGGGGAGAGATTGCTCCATAAGATACTCGTGCCAAAATGAAGGGAAAGGCGTATCCACAATGACTAGAGAATAAGCATTCTAGTGTCAGTGTACAAAGGGGATATTCACAACTGTGAGCAGTACAGAGGTATCAAACTCCTGTCACATTGGGTGAAAGTGCTGGAGAGGGTGGCTGATAAAAGAATACACAGAGTAGTAGTAGGTAAGATGGGACATGAGTAGTTCAGATTCAGTTCAGGAAACAGCATAACTGACCTGATGTTTGCAGTTAGACAGATAGTTGAGAAAAAAGCTACACATGAGGAAGGAGTCCAACTGGGCATTCCTAGACTTGGAGAAGGTATATGACAAGGTCCCACAAAAAGATGATTTGGGCAGTCCGCTTTAGTGATTCAAAGTCCCAGAAACACTGGTAGAATTAGTGCAAGATATGTGCAAGGTTCCAATGAATCAAGAACAAACAGTGCCCAGTTTCACAGGGGGGATCCCAATGTGATTGGGAGTGCATCAGAGTTCAGCTCTGAGCCCTTGCTGTACGTACTGGTGATGGACTACATTAGTAAAAAGGTTGGAAGGACAGATCAACAAAGTTGCGGTATACAGATTATGTGGCATGACAGGCAGACTGTAAACATGAACTTCAGCAAAGGATAGGAGAATGGAATGCAAAATTGAAGATACATGGGACTAAAGTGAGTTTTCAGGTAAATGCCAGGCTAGCTGCCCTTGTAAGCCCATTTGGTTTAGCCAGTTTTCCTCAATGGTGAGAATCAAACCTTGTACCTTGTGCCTGTAAGGTAAACACTTTAACCATTTATGCCAACCTCTGACTAAGGAAGCTAGTACAATTGTAAGTTCATGGTAAGTTCTAGGGTAGTTGCTCTTATAGGCAGTTTTAGGTTTAGCCAATTTCTTTCAAAGGTGAAAGTCAAACCCTGTACATTGTGTCTGTGAGGTAAACATCTTAACCATTATGTCACACCAAGACAGCTGTAATGGCAGCAAATGAGGACACATAAGAGGCTGAGAACTGAATAGGAGGGAAAGTAGTGGAAGAGGGGTGGCTGAAGAGAAGAAAGGTCTGAATGAGGAGGTCAAACTCAGAATTAGAGAGGCTACAGCCAACTGGCTCAGAGTGTCAGGGGTAGTGTATGACAGAAGAATACTAAAGAAACTGAAAAGTAAGGTGTTGAAAACAGTGGTGCAACCAGTACTATTGTATGGTACAAAAAGCTGGTTAGTGAGGAAGGTAGAAGTGATGGAGATCGAGTGCCTGAGATGGGTAATAGGATGCATCCTGTAAGACAGGCAAAAAAATAATGACATCAGTGCGGAAGCCAAAGTAGCTCCAATTGCAGAGAACATCAAAGAAAACAGATTATGGTGGTTCAGTAACATGTGCAGGAAAGCAGAAGATAACTTGGTGAAGACAATTTGGGAGAGAAAGGAAGAAGGCGGGATAAAATGAAGGTATCCAGCAAACAGATGAATGACTGTCAAAGACATTACGACAATTATGAGAGGTGGAGACATTTGATGTGACACCCTGAACCCTTGCAGAAAATGGGAAAAAGGGAGTTGATGATGATGATGATGTTGATAATGGGGAGGCGCTTTCCCCAGTTATGTTTTTGTAGCTACAGAAAATAGGTGGTTATCAATTTTTTCCTGACCAGGAAAGGGTTATTGCATTGAGTAAAGATCTGGATGGAGTGGACTTTTCTGGGTTGTTGCTGATAAGAAGGTCTAGATGTTCGTGATTACTAGTTATGAGGTTAAACCTAGTTAATTCTCTAATTAACTGATAATAGTTGAAGTCTAATTGTAACAACTTAGGTCATGCTTAAAGGGGGTTGTACGGTATCATTAAAGTTGCTGAGTAATAGGATGTTATTTTTATTTTTAATAGGATATCTAAGAATACTTTTCGGTAAATGACAATGACTGTAGACTGTATACTGAGTTATGATAAAGGAATATGTCAGTGATGAGCCAATTTAGAAAAAAAGCAAAAACAGACCTCCAACGAGCTTAACTGGGAAACCTTCACAAAACAAGACAAAGTAGCAAAAAGAGAGAAGATTCCCCAGTGACACAGCTTTGTCCAAATTCTTTTCATAAAAATTACAAAAAACAGGTAAGCGCTTTCGCACAAAGTGCTTCCTCAGCCTGTTTTTTATTTGTCATTTTTATTAAAACAATTTGGACTAAGCTGTGTCACTGGGGAAATCATCTCTCTTTTTGCTAATAAGCCAATTTAGGCCAAATTCATCAGCACAGGATGAGATGGCAATAGTGTTCTGTTATGCATGGATTTTCTATTACCAAGGCACTTCAGATATATGATTCTATGGTCAGAAAACTATGGTTGGATCTTTTGGCTAGCTCATTTTTATCCATTTTTCATAAACTGCTGTTATGTTGATTTTTCATTGGAAAATCCTGGTCTGAACTTGATGTATCTTATTCAGAATGGTACCAGTATAAATAAGGACTGCAATTAGATTTGAGTTTTTGTTATGTGATTTAATTGTACATGAGAATTATAGCTGAGTTCTGTAGATCACATCAATCAGGAGGCAGGATAAGGGCAGAGGCCTAACTGGCTCAATCAGCTCCCTGTGCCAATTCCACATGCCTGCATACCACCATTGGGTTATTGCAGTTAGTACACCCCCCCCCACAGGTACCTCTTCTATTGTAGAGCAAAAAAAAAAAAAAAAAAAGAAGCACTTCCCTGCGTTAATCCCATGTCTACGTTGTAGTGTTATTATTACTACATTTACTTCCATGCTCATCCCAGCTAGCTCTTCCACTGAAGACAAAAAAAAAAAAAAATGCTTCACAGACAGGATGATAGATGGCCAGTTGATTGGTCCTCTCACCCTACTATAGTAACGATTCAGGATAAGGGTAACGGATGGGGTCCAGGTATGGTTTAAGTGTCTTTCAAGAGTTGAATAGGCTGGAAGAAAGCTGCCTGCAATGTAAGTAATGTATATTTTGAAATTTGCCTGTGGAAGTATGTCCAGTTCATTGGTTTGTTTCATGTAATAAAAATATCATGTATTTCAGAAGGATGGTGGATGGTGCAGCAGTAACATTGTCACCTTACAGCACAAAGTTCTCTGGTTCGATTCTCTACCGGCATGCCTTCTGTGTGGAGTCTGTATGTCCTCCCTGTATTTGTGTTGGTTTCCTCCGGGTGCTCCGGTTTCCTCCCACGCTACAAAGACATGCATCTAGAGGGTTTTCCCCTGGGCCTCCTCTGAAAAGTGGCTTCCTTCCAAGTCAGACATTACTGGTAAACAAATGTTAAATACATTTAAACAAAAATGAAATTGGGGAAAAATTGAAAAAAAATAAATATAAAGATATTGAGCATAATATGAAACCATTTTATAGAAATATAACATGTAGTAGGAGGAAAGACATACAAAGTGATAAACTGTGCACAAATTCTAAAATTAATTTTCAGATACAACAGGCTATAAATGCATTTACAACATATTATGTAAAAAAGTTTGGCTCCACAAATGGAGGGATCATTTCTGCTAGTAATATCCAAGTAAATTCAAATATTGAAACTAAATTAGATTATGTTGAAAAAAGTACTATATAAACTAGACCCAAACAAAGCACAGAGAGGAGAGAGAATTAGTAATGATGACCTTAAAACATATCAGCATGAACTTACAGTAGTCTGAATGGAGAGATGATAAAATCAGCAAGCAAAGGAGAGTAGTATTGCTGGAAGTGCCTTCATTCCAAAGTCTTGGTGAGTACCTTCATGAGTTGAACCCTGTTTTTTTACAAAATATCACCAAGGCAACACTGATATATAGACTGTCTTTTATATAGCATATATCATGGACAGAAGTAGGATAAAAATAATAAAGACAGGTGGGTGCACAAGACCCAGGATAAAAAGTGCCCAACCCTGGTAGGTGCAGAGGTGTCAGGACTAGAAAAAAATACAGTGTTAAATCTTCAAGACACTGAAACATTCCTACAATGGTGTTAGGCCTGGCTCTGGGGAGGATGGCCCCCTGTTGTAGAAGGAAGTAGTAGTCCACAAAAAGTCATAAAAACTGATAGGCCAAAAAAGAGCCATAAAGATGATAGCGTTGACTACTGAGGATAAGAAAGAAATTATATGTTGTTACTTTTATGTAAGAAGCCCAGAATTTCCTTACGGAAGATATTCAAAAAATTTAAGACAGAAATTATAGAAAAGAAAAAATACTTGCACAAGAAAAACTGTCAAATGCTTCAAATGCAAATGTGTGTTCATTAATGCAATAGATTCACAAAAAAAAACATTATATAGACCAAGAAACCTTAGGTCATTTGGAAAAAGAAGCAACTGAGGAAGTTCAAAAGTGTAAAGAACAAAATCTAGAGATTTTTGGAAGGTATAAAGAAGAAATATGGACATGGGAAAGAAGGGAGAAGGTGCAACACAAAGTAATTTCATCACAAAATAAGGGCAGCTGGTACCCTAGATGCCTTCTTATTTTTTGGGACTAGTGATTGGCACTTCTTAAAATGTCATTCATTGCCTACAGCTCTGTCTTAGTTTACAATACACACTTCTAAAAGGTGATGGGGATCCACTATACCACCAGGCCTGACTTTTTAAAGCGCTGTAATGAAACTGGCAGTGTAATGGGATTAGGGTGGGGGGATACACTAAACACCAGGGCCTAATACATACATGTTGTAATGGTGTTTAACTATTACAGAAGTGGGAGAAACATGAGAGGGTAGGGACAGGTACAAGGACTGTAGTGTGTGTGTGTGTGTGTGTGTGTGTGTGTGTGTGTGTGTGTGTGTGTGTGTGTGTGTGTGTGTGTGTGTGTGTGTGTGTGTGTGTGTGTGTGTGTGTGCGTGTGTGTGTGTGTGAGCATGTTGGTGTGTATGATAATGACTGGGGAGATTTGACTGCCTACATGAGCAGCAGATTAATGTTGCAGCTGATCTGTACATCATGGTAGAGACTGAGATTCAGTAAACATGGAAATAAGGTGATAATGAAGTCATAACTCTTGGTGGCTAGCACGTTCCAGACTCACAAATAGGGGCTTGCACTACAGCATTTAATGAATTTCTAGGATAGTCTCATTGACAGAAAATGTTCACGTAAAGAATTTACCACCACTAAAAAAGTCTAAGTATATATCAAAGGTCTTCTAGCATAGCTAAAAAATGTTGCAGGTTAAAAATGCACTTGGTTCATACCTTGAGCAAAACAAAGAGCACCACAATTACCTGTTCTAAAGACTTAAGTCTTGCCTATGATATAAATATGACCTGCTGGAGAGATAGGTATGTATCCCAGAGACAACCCCTTTTCTGGGACTGGCTTCCCAGCTGTAGAACAGTGTGTGTGTGCTGTATCTTTAAGAAGCATTTCCAAGTCTGGCATGTGCATATAAATAGCAAGCACGTGCAGGCAGCAGTGCCATTTTAAGAGGGCAGCCAGAGTGTTAACATGTATGAGTGTAGTAGTCAGCCTGTTTATAAGTTTAAGCTTAAGTTACAATGCCTCATTCCTGATGTGTTTGTATATAATAAAGCTGCTTAATAGAACCCAGGAATGTTCGTCTGTTTTATCCTGACCAGACGAGTGACATGGTGTTAGAACCGGGATTTAGAAGACTGCCTTTCCAAGCCACGAGGTGCAGAGTTAACAGTGAAGACATGTTAAACAGACTGGAGGTAAAAAAGGGCCAAAACTCGCAGAAATTATTTATTTTATAAAAGAAATAACATGGAGTATTCAAAGGGCACAGAACACATTAATAATCAAATGAATGGCACAAAAAATGTATTATTACGCAAACAAAAGGCACAAAATGCATTACTGATTGAGAGAGATGTTCAGAATTATGATATTTGATAAATTATCAGAAAAGTTCATAAATGGTTCAGAGTTGCCTTGGGGTTGCATAAGGAGCATCCTTAAAGTTAAACAAACATGTTTAGAGCAAAACAAGCACAAGAAAAGTATAATGAGCATGAAAAGAGATTAAATGGGCATAACAAATATAATAAAAAGGGCAAATTAAGTATAAGTAAAGCAAGGCAACTGCATGCTTTTTTGGCAAACGACTGTATTTTGGGCATGTGCTATTATTTTGCATTAACTGAAGCTATTCAAAGCCTATTTAAAGTTGTACAAAGTATCTTAGAGTGTATAAAGTGCTTACAGTGTGGGATTTATTACGGTGCATTTATTTTGAAGAGTTTACTGTGTGCAAAATGCAACTGTTTTATGAAATGCATTCAGAATACAGCCATTTCAAAAAGTTTCTTCTGCTGAGTGCATTTATTAGCAGAGTGCCACTATTTCAGAGTATTTCTTACACTGTGCAGAGTTATTTAGCAAAGTATAGACATTTTGGAAGAGTTCAGTGTACTGTGTACAGTTCATTTGCAAAGTCCAATCACTTTGAAATGTTTCTTACACTGATAAGAGGTGGTTTCACAGAGTACAATGATTTCAAAAGTGTTCTTGTGCCACAGAGACTTATTTTCAGTGGCGTATTGTGCTACTGGGCATAGTTACAAGTACTGGCATGAATTTCTGGCATAAGTATATATAGATCCCCTTCAGATGATCAAACTTTTAAAAGTTCAAATTTCATATGGCTGAGACCATATCATTGAACTTTTAAAAGTTCGAGCGGTCTGAATGGAGATCTCCATACAGCACAGAATGGCAAGATTTCCCTTTTCCGCAATGTAGTGTGATCTTTGGGTTGGTATATTTAAGTAGCGGGGGTGAGGGTTGCAAAAGCCTTCACTAGTGTGTGTTAATATAGCAGAGGCATTTTGCATACCAAGTCCGCTTGTATTTCATCAAAATATTGCAGGGAACTGGAAAGTATTTGAGCAGGAATATGATATTTTCATGCAAACAGCTTTTCTGACAAAGATGCACATACCAGGGCATTTATTTTGCTTAACCTAGCAGGGTCAGAGGCCATTGAAAGAGAGCATTCATTTGTGTATGCACCAGCAGTATATGCAGGAAAGGGGGAAACCTTCATATTGTTGTACTGGCTGAATCAAGGGAAGACCCAGAGTGCTTGAAATGTAAATTTAGAGAAAATTGCAAGCCCCAGACAAATGTTATAATAGAGATGCATTTATTTTATATAAGTGACCAAAAACCAGGAGAAACTTTTGCAACTTACATTACTGACTTGAAAAATAAAACTAAAACATGCAGGTTTGGTGATTTGAAAGATGAGTTGATAAAGGACAGGCTTGTGTGTGGTGTTGATAATGCTGCAGTGAGAAAGATTTTGCTTCATGACAGTGAATTAACATTGAGCAAAGCTAATGAGATTTGTCACATACATAAGCTTACAGAAAAGCACACAAGTACGCTTGCAAGTGATTAAAGCATGATTTCAGCAGGCCCCAGAGCAAAAGTAGACAGCATGCAACATGTGGGTAGCAGAAACAGGCCTAAGCACATGGCAGCTGCAGCCACTGTGGGTTCCCGGGAGATCTCATAGCTTTCTAGCAAGTTCCAAGAATAGCTCAGTAAAATGGACATGCTCAGTGAAATACAAGAATGAGTCAGCAAAATCTAAGTCAAGTTTTATTGTCAACTGTCATAATTGTGGTGCCAATCATGAGTCTAAAAGAGAAATGTGCTTAGCATTTGGTCAGCAATGCCACAAGTGTAAAAAGTGGAACCATTTTCAAAAGTTTTGCAAATCAAGAAAACCTCACTGATTTATAAAGAAAGATCACTTAAAAAAGCAAGTTGATGATGTAGAAAGCTGCAACCCTACTTTCTATGTAGATGGTGCATCAGTGGTTGATGAAAAGATTAATGCAGCAGATTTGTTGACAAAGAATGAAAATATTTTGTACTGTCCTGATCAATGGCAACCTACAGAGCTCAAAGTAGACACTGCTTCAAAGTGTAATGTTATGTCAGCAGAAACATTTGCTAAGGTGAGAGCTGGTGAGAACTTAATTTGACTAATTGTCTGAAACTTGTTGCTTATGTTGGTGAGGAAATTCAGACTTAAGGCTCAGTAGTGCTTTCATGCTATTCAGCTGAGAACGGTTACAGCTTGCAATTCCATGTAGTCCGAATACCTCTGCAGTCATTGTTAGGTCTCAGAGACAGTTTGAGAATGAAACTGATTTCTTTTACCAAAGAAGTCTATTATGATAGCACATGTTCTAATTCCAGTTTCACCAATGCTATTTTCTCAGAGTATGCTGATGTTTTCGATGACAAGCTAGGCAAACTTCCAGTTGTGTACTCCATGAAAATAGACCCAGAGGTCAGTCTAGTGGTCAGACCAGCAAGGAGAGTAATGATAACTATGCAGAACAAAGTCAAGGCCCAGATGGATAAGATGGTACAGCAAGGTGTAATTTGTCCTGTTAAAGTACCAACTGAATAGGTATCTTCCATGGTAGCTGCTCATAAAAAAAGCTCAGATGAAATCACAATATGCATTGACCGAAGAGACTTGAACAAAGCATTAAAGAAACCTCACCCTCCTATGCATAAATTCAAGGAATTCGCAGTCCTGATGCCAAATTCCACTGTTTTTTCTGTCCTGGATGCAAAGAGTTCATTTTGGCAAGTGATGCTTGATCACAAATCTTCATTACTGACTACATTTAGTACTCTATTTGCGAGATATAGATTTCTCATGATGCCTTTTGGAATAAATTCTGCAACTGAGGTCTTTCAGCATGCAATGGAGCAATTTTTTTCGAGTTATCCTTGTGCCATAATAGTAGATGATTTATTGGTTGTAGATAATGGTGAAGCAGAGCATGACGGAAACCTTACGAAAGTTCTAGACAGAGCATGTGAAGTGAATTTGAAGGTAAATCTTCTGAAGTGTAAATTCTGAATACCAGAAGTTACATATGTAGGTCATTTATTCACTAGCACTGGCTTACGACCTGATCTATCCAAGCAAGCAGCCATTCTTGAGATGCCAGCCCCAGACAATGTTCAAGCCCTACAGTGTTTTCTTGATATTGTTAATTATTTGGGCAAATTTATACCTGACTTCAGTGAATTGACAGTGCCTTTAAGAGAGCTGACATGCAAAAATGCTGCATGGTCATGGTTGGAACAGCACCAGAGAGTATTTGTTGACCTCATGCAGAAAATTGCCACCCCACCTATGTTAAGATACTATGATGTCAATAAACCAGTCATTCTTTCCTGTGATGCTTCAAAGTTTGGTTTTGGTGCAGTTATTCTTCAAGAAGGCAGACCAGTAGCCTAAGCATCTAGAAATCTTACCCAAACTGACATGCAGTATGCTCAAATTAAGAAAGAACTTTTGGCAATTGTGTTTGCATGTTGGAAGTTCCATGATTATATTTATGGCCAAACTATTCAGATTGAGACTGATCATCAACCTTTAGTCATTATTTTAAACAGTGGTGGCTGGTGATTCCAAATCAAAGGGGGGCTGCAGGAGACAGTTGAATGGGTGGGGCCAATGGGAAGGGGTGTGACCAACTAGAAAGAGGTGGGGCTATGCTCAAAACTACAAAATGTGGGACTTTAATTAAATATGCTGCCCTGGGTGTCAAATTGTCATTATGAGAGTCCAATCAAGACAAAATGAAGTGTAGAAGAAAAAATATATGTTTCAATGCATTGGCTACATGACAGCTTACTTAATATCTAGATAGAAACAAAAAGGTTGTGAGGCTTGAAAAAAGAAATTACTTTTTAAATACATTACTGGAATGCCATTCAGAATAAAGTATAAAAAACAAGCAGCACTCAACTCAAACCACTTCTCCTTGCACTGCAGTTCTAATTATAATTTATATTCAGCTTTATAAAAGTACCAAGTAGCATGCTGAAAGCAGTATCTCTGTGATACCCCCACTTGTAAAAATGTTTCTTAACCAAAAAAGACCTGCTGCCCGACAACAACTATCTACTTGTTTCATGGGGAAAACGTGATCAAAGTAAAAAATGAACAGCAAACAAGAAACAAGTTCAAGATAAATTGCTTAAAGGATTACTGCACAGCTTATGGACCACACATGGCAGATTGGCTTTCTGTTTAGTTTACAAGTAAAGCCTGCAAAGATGACTGCAAGTCTCCAACAAATGTAATGAGCTTCTGAAAATACTGTAATCCTGTCCTTTATTACAAATACTGTCGTGTGCATTTCAATACCCAAGGCTTATACGTTATCTAGTTATGTAAATATTCTCTGCATGACAACAACAAAAAGGCTCTCAATGTTGGTAATTCTTTAACAGTATACTTATTAAAGCTTACTTGCATCTTACAATCTCAGACAAGCTTACCTGATGGTCATTAAAGCATTATAAACACACACCAACAGGCAACATTTTCTGAATAATAAGAAGCATAAATCAACATTATAAAAATATGACAGAACACCAGAACATTCTGCAAAATCAAGGACAGATGAAAATCCACTGTAGTACTTGTGTCTACCTTGGATGGGGGATACTCTGCATGCTTACACTGCATCCTTGCTTGGACACATCCAGAGTCACTACATGGGGGGAGTGGGGTGCAACAAGTATGTCACAATGTGAAATGTCTCTGGCTGATGGTGATGGCCCTGACACATTTGTCATACCTCTCAACCTCAGAGCAAGAAATCTGGACAAAGCCATAAATAGAAGTGGGACAAAGGCCCCAAAATAAGGACAAATTTAAATATTGCTCTTATAAACTTAGAAAGAGGTCTTGCATTCGTGTGAATTTTCTGAATGATATGAAATCTGAAACTCAAATGCCTGTCATTATTTTCTAACTTCAATCTTTAATGATTTGCCACTAATTTGCCAGAAAACCACAAATTTATGAGAAATGGACCAAAAATGTGGTCAAAAATATAAAATAGCCACATAATACAGCTAGGAACCTGTCAAAGAAGGGACACTTTTTTAATATTAGTGCTGTTAAGTTGAGCAGCTGACAAAATAAGAGAATCTACATGCATTTCTGAAATAAAACTAATCTATAACTTGGATCATTACAATTATTATGCCATTTTGTAGTATTGGGGGGGCAACATTTTGAGCCAAAGTCGGGACAGTTGAGAGGTTTGGATATACCTAATTCTATGAAAGGATTTATTTGCATGTACTTCTCAACCTCTTAATGCAGGAAATCTGGACAAGACCAAATATATTGGGGGGAATGTACAGACAGTACTAAAAATTGTTCTTGTATAAACTTAGACAGTTGACAGAATAACATGTCTTGCTTTAGCATGCATTTTTCTGAAGGGTATGAAGTCTGAAACTCAATGTCTGTCATTATTTAGTGACTTCATTCCTAAATGATTTGCCGGAAAACCACAAATTGTATGCTGAACAAACCAAAAATAAGAAGCAAAATTGTATTCAGTCTGTGAAAATCTGGACAGTGGAGAGGCATAGTTCAACCGGGGCTGTCTTTTAGTTTGTCGCCCTTCCCCCCCTCACAAAATCATGGTCGAATGGGGCCTCCCCCCTGCAGCCATTCCAATGTCCCATTACTTGGCTATTTCATCACATTTACCATAAACACTGTAATGTGCATACTGCTTTACCTCTATGATGATTTGGATTTCATTTAAAAGTTTTATTTTACATTTTACAGCACAAACACTAATAGACATCTGTTAAACAAATCAATGCAGTCTCACAATGAAAATAGACTTAACATTAAAACTTTTCTACCTTTGAAACTCACATTCATTGAAACATCATTGAAACCCACATTCAAAGAAAATACATCTGGCCAGTGGCATATAAAGATTAACTATGGACTGTTTTCAAATCATAGCCCCCTTGCATACAAAACATACATGTGTTCTTTGATACACCTTCCTTATTGTATTAAATTATATTCCTTGTATAATACAGTACAATTGCTAGAGGGCATATTAAATTTATTGTTTTGAACATTTTTCTAGTAAACAATGAAACAAAATGCATGCACCAATAATGACAAAACTGCCCGTTTCAGAACATTTCCTTCATAAAAGTCTACTCAAACTTCTGCAATCCACCAGTATCAGTAAATATGCACAATCTCTGCAAAAAGTAAATGTCATCTAAATAATTCCACATTAAAGAGATCTGTAACTAATGAAGAGGTTGCTGCTAGCAAACATCTTTATATTTCATTGTTTCATCTACAAATAAAGTGTCTGTTGCCCTTGAGGAATAAATTACCCATGTTACATTAAAAATAATAAGCTAGTAATATTGCAATAGGGAATGGATGGCAAACTGATAACAGGTTGATAGTTACTAGGTATCACCACCAAAGAGGACATTCTCAGGACTGCAGCATCTACCCCCTTTAAAAGTACAATACAGTCAGTATCAGCAATGCCTTTACATACTGTGGGAGTAGAACCCACAGCCTTCTGCATCATAATTACACTAGCTGTTGTGCTATTAACAATACAAGCAGACTCAGTGTAAGGAGCACTAACTTTCTCTTCCCCTGAAGTTCTTAACTCCTTGTAAAATCCACTCAACAAAACTGTATCTCTCAACTTTGCAGCGCACAAGCACAAGAAAGCTGGAAAAAAACAAAATGTATTGGGGGGGGGGGCAAAAGCCCAAAATCCAGGGACATATTTTAAACAGTGCTTGTATAACCTTGGAAAGTTGCTAGAATACAATGCTGTGCTACTGCCTTGCATTTCATTGCCAAGTCTCAAACTCAGGTCCCTATGCACTGCAGTCAGAGCAACATACCACTATGCCAAATCAGCTGTTTCTTGAACAACAGGAAGACTGAAACTTAAATGGCTATCATTTAGTGAATTAATTTCTCACCATAACTCTTAACATCTTATTACAAAACACCTGGACAAAGCAGATAATAGGGAAATAAAGCCCCCAAACATATTCAGTGAATTCAGTTCTCACCATAGCTCTCAACCTCTTAGCACAAAAAAAAAATGCACAAAGCCAATAATGGAGGAATGCAGCCCCATAATTTGGGACAAATATTGATCTTATAGTTTCATAATTTCATAGTTTAGTACTAGGCTATCTGCCCTAGGGCATTTGTAAGCCTAGCCCTAGAGATGTGGCTTTCGTCACCCCATGTAGTGGTACTAAGGTGTACAGAATAAATTTAGAATACTGTGCCTTTGTCTAGTAGTGACACATTGAAGACCCCCTTACTTATTAAAATTAGTTTACTGTGCCTCTGTCAAGTAGCAACACAGAGGTGACCCCCGGGGTAAACCTACAATCTCCCATCCACTCGTCAAGATTTCTCTTGAAGAGAGTCAGTGAGGGGCTCTGCCTAACATGAACTGGGATTCTGTTCCAGAGTATGGGAAGCCTCTGAGTTATGAATCTGTCCCTCCAGCATGTTCTATTCATATTTGTACTGAGGTTTAAATCTTTGGCTCTCATGGTTCTAATGGATTTGAATTTTTTGAGGTGGAGCATGTCCATCAATTCCTGGTTGGACATAGCCTTGTATGTCAGGCACAGATCACCTCTGAGCAGGCGGTATGCTACTGAATAGAGCTGGAGTTTCTTTAGCCTGGTAGCATATGACATATGTTGGAGACCCTTGATCTTCTTGGTGAGGTACTTCTGGGGTCTCTCCAGCTGCTGCAAGTGCCGGGTGAGGTACATACCAAATGGGGCATTGTACTCAATCATGGGCCTGATAAGGGAGGAGTATAGAGGTACGATGACCTCCATTGATCTGGATGTGAACCCCTTCATGATAAGGTGGGCAAGGTAGAAAGTCTTTCTAACCACTTTGGCAACGTGGGTGTCAAATGAGAGGTCACTATCAACTTGGGTCCCCAGGTCTCTGATTACGTTTTCCGTACTCAGTGGGTTACTGTCTATGTGATAATTTGTGGGTACTTTGTTTTTCCCAAAGGGGATGACTATACATTTCTTGGCATTCAGTTTAAGGCCATAATTCTGGCACCAGTTGTCCGTTTTGGTGAGGCCTTTCTGTAGGATGTATGTGTCAGCTGGTGTATCGACTATGGCGCCTAGTTTGCAGTCATCTGTGAACTTTGTCAGCCACTTATAAAATTGCTAGAATAAAATGTTTTGTGTCACCATGTACTTTCTGTAGAATATGAAGTCTGAAATTCAAATGTCTGTCATTATTTAGTGAAGTCAAAATCCAGAAAACCACAGATTTTATGAGGAACAGAACAAAAATATGAGGCTAAAAATCTGAATGCTTTTTACAAGTGGAGGTGGGTATGGAATTCAGGCTCTTGTTACTTGCACCCAAGGTTGAGGGTTTGAGCCTGAGTTATTTTCACACACACACATACCTGTTCCAGGTCCGTAGCTAATACAGCATACATGTCAGCAGCTCCTTCCTAGCGTTTGGTTACAGCTGGGGGGGGGGGGGGGGGGCTCCAGTCCTGCAGTCCAATATCATGAGCTGCCACTGAAAATAAGGTTGCACTTTGCACTTCTGGCAGTACACAAGATTGCTTTGAAGGCCATCCAACATCAATGAAGTGGTTAAGCTTTTGCAGTGCTGGATCAGTCTTTGTGTGATCTCTCAGCTTATCAAGTCTTGTGGTAGACAAATTATGCACTTCCATGACATCAAAGTCAAAATTTTCTGCATCAAGCTGTTCCATTGCATTTCTGGGTGATCTGGATAAGGTATGAGCCAGATAAAGAAGTGTGTAGACCATTTTGAAGTTGTACGTTTGTAATTTGAGCGTCATTCTTTGTAATCTTTCTGGAGCTGTATGCATGGGCTTCTTTAAAGTTCTGCCTAAGAAGTTTTTATTAATAAGTTTTTTCTTCTTTATTTTCTGTATTTTTTAATATATATATATATATATATATATATATATATATATATATATATATATATATATATATATATATATATATATATATATATATATATATGTACATACACACACACACACACATGTATATATATATATATATATATATATATATATATATATATATATATATATAGGTATTTTTCCATTAAACTCCTACCAGTTCACTTTGCTGCATTGTAACGGTGTTCCTGTACTGGACACTAGTGTCAGGGTGAGAAGTACATGTGTGCATGTGACAAACAAGTTTCTATCTAATGGAAAAGAATGTAAGTCACAGATCTGTGCATTCATGAAGGCAGGTTTGATGTGTATTGCCACACATCAAGGAGCCGTTAAATCCCTACCTGTTTGCGGTGCGTTTTTTTGCCAGAGTTTCAGTAGCGGCACAACTGTCAGAGTGAGAAGTACATGCGTGCAACTGACAAACAACTTTCCATGTAATAGTCACAGATTTGTGCATTCATGAAGGAAGGTTTGATGTGTATTGGCACAAATCAAGGAGGCAGACAACAGATGGAGCACACTACTGTTGGAAAGACAGTCACACAGTTGAAAGTATTCCGTTTTTGGAGGTCGTGTTTCACTGGCAGCTTATAAATACTTCACCAGAGCACACCAGCTGCCCTTCTAAGTTTTGAAAAAAATATAAAGTATATCAGAAGACTGCAGCAGCTGCTACGATTCCCATCAGAAATGCCACCTTACAATTCAGTGCAGCACTGTCTGGGGAGAGATGCTTCCGATTCTCGCAGCAGGTACTGCTACATTTTTTGGGCAAAGTGGACATCTGTAAGGACCACTTGACGAGGAAAGCTGTTCATATCTCACAAATTCCACTTCTTGAATAATTTACTCTTCTCAGCCAGAATCACTGAAAAGCTTTGAAACATTTATCCCTGTTGTGGCATGAGCTACAGCCCGCCCCAAATGAAAGGAAGAAAGTTAGGTGCAATCCTTTAAAAGACAGGATGCAGCTCAAAGAAAAAACTGTTCTCCTCCTTCAAAGTACTACTGTGAAAATGATTGTTCCTGCAAATGTACATCACAAAGAGATGAATTATGAAAACAGAGCATTTGGCCTTGAATTGCACACTTATTACATTGCTTATACAGACATGACATCTTAGTCTAGTTGTTATAGTGTTCAGTGCTTCTAGTGTTCCTGATTTTGGAGAGGAATGTAATAGATTCATGTAATGGAGTGGTTGTAGCCAGGAAATGGGAGCCTTGTAGTTACTAGCAACAGTTTCAGTATAACTAACAAACTGAATGTCTTTTAAGGTTCCATCAGTGGATTGTTTTAGATCTCTAGCTTTATCATGTGAAGATGATCCCCCAGATTCTCAAAAGCTTGTACGGCGTGCATGATTAGTGTAAGAAGAAATTTTGCCACTATAGCGGCCGAGCGATCCACTAGTGTAATATGCAGAAATTTACTCAGTAACCGAGTACGGTACTGCAAACTCCAAAATGGAGCTATGACAGCTCCAAATAAAGGCTGCATATCATTGAGGAAGCATGCCAATTGCCAAGTAGAAGGCCATTGACATTGCAAACAATACAATAAATAAAAATATCAACCTTTATGTTATGTCATGGCGATCTCGGCTGTGTAAGCATAGGGCAGCAGTGCGCAAATGGGATCAGGAGGGGGAAATAATAAAATAAACCTAAAATAAGCATTATAACTAAAATCAGTATACTGCCATGCAAGTCAATGGCAGGCAGAAGACAACCTGGCCAGTGAATAGTGATTGCTAAGGGGGGAGGCTCATTGTGAGCCATGTAACTATGCATTAGCAGGCAATCCTATGCAAATGAGGGGAATCCCAGTTTTCCCCAGCATGTGAGGTAGGTCCCAACAGTGTAAGAGTATGAGTAGCCGAGTGCAAGACTAGGAGGTAGGTGACATCATGGGTGGGTGTGTCAGGTCTATATCACGAAATTGAACTTCCAAAAAGTCGAACACCATAAGTTCGAACTTGGAAGATCGAATTTGGATAACATCGACACTTCAAAAATTTGCTGTTCCGAAAAACACACACATAACACAATCACACCAAACACCTTCAAAACCTACACTAAACCTAACATACACCACTATCTATGTACTATCCTTAACCCAGCCCTAACCCTAAAGTCCGTCACTACCGCACACTTACCTGACCCGCACTCTAACCCTAAGGTCCGTCACTACCGCACACTTACATGACCTGCATCCTAACCCTAAAGTCCATCACTATCGCACACTTACCTGACCCGCGCCCTAACCCTAACGTCCGTCACTACCCATTCGTACACTTACCTTGACCTGGTCCAAAAATGCCGAAGCCACAGAAACGCACAACTGAATTTTCCCTAGGAAAAAATTCAGGTTTCCGCGGCTTCGACATTCTCAACTTTCAAACTACCAGCATTCACAACATTCGATTTTGTGATAGGAACCTGGCATGTCAGGCATACTGTAAGTGGATTGGAGCCCTGTGGCTTGGGTTTGCCCTAGCATAGCTGTGCTATGCTAGGGGGTGTGTCTAAACCTTCCTAGCACTCTATACAAAGTGTACGTGGGTGTGCGTGCCACGCACTGGGATTTACAGGAAGAAAAAATAAGTTACACCACAAAATAGCAGCAGTGTGCACATACACACATGGGCTTAAACAGGATGGCAATGGGAAGGGAAAACAGCAGTAGGATTTTATACAAGGAGAACTAGCTCAGCTGGCAGGTGAAATGTATCAGAATCAGCCAATTACACAGGCAGCAGACCAGCCCAGCTCAGCCCAGAACACTACTATAAACTAAGGAAACACCTTCCCCTCTGTTTTTTCCTACACTCAACACCACCGGTGTATACAAGTGGGGATATTTTAACAGACAAACCTACAAAATGAGAAGAGCTGCAGCAAGCAACATAGAACAACATGTGCAAGAGGCAGAGAGTGGTGAGGATGTGAATGCTGCCGAACAACCCACAGTGAGGAGACGGAGAAGAGTGTATAGACCCAGGTTAACCTACTAGGGGCTACATGAGCTGGAGATAATGAAGCTCTATAGGGTAGACAGAGACCTCCTACAGTAAATTTTTGAGCTGTGGCGCTACACCTGACAAACCAAACTGACTGAGGGAAACCCATCCCAGTAGACACCAAGGTATGTGTAGGCCTAGGTATACTAGCCACAGGTACCTCCCAAAGCACAACTGGGGATATCATGGGGATCTCACAGGCATCAGCATCCAGAGTATTCCACCAGTTCCTGGATGCCATGTCAGCACATGCCAGTGAGCATGTATATTTCCTCAATACCCTTGAGGTGTTGACCAGCAATATGCATCTCTTCCACCTAAACAGCAGAATACCCTGGGGTAGTGGGTGCTACAGACAGCACGCACATACACATCAAAGCACCACCCGGTGAGCAGGGTAGGGCCTACATCAACTGCAGGGGCATCCCCTCCATCAACTGCCAGGTTGTTTGTGATGCCCAGGGCATTATAATGAATGTGTGTGCTGGCTGCCCTGGAAGCTATGATGATTCGCACATATGGCATCTGACGCAGCTGTACCAGAGATTTGCCAATGTGGACATCCCCTATGGTCACCTAGTGGGGGATGCTGGGTACCCACTGGAGCTGTGGCTGATGACACCCATCAGAAATGCAGACACACCTGAACAACAATGCCATAATGAGGCACACGCACAGGCCAGACATATAATAGAGCATGTGTTTGGGAAGTTCAGGTCACGGTTCTGGAGTCTGAACACATCCGATGGAGCCTTGCAGTATTCACCAGCTACATGTACCCAAATTGTTATGGTATGTGCTATGCTACACAATATGATCCTGTGGAAACAGCTGCAGCAGGAACAGCATGGGGCAGGCCCACACAGCCCCTACCAATGCCAAGGCATGCACAGGCACAGAGTGACCCAGAGGAGGAACAGTCTGAGCCTGCCCCAGTAGGCAGAAGGAGGCATGTCCAGTATGCCCTGGCCTTGGCAAAGAGGCAACGCATTGCACTTGTACTGACACAGTAGGGGCCCAGAGAATGACACCTCTCTCTGACTCGCACATACAGTAAACGGGATGCCAAATATGACACTACCTGTGCTCAACCATGTATAGGGAGTGTACTAAGTGCATCCAACATAGGCAGCCCTCCAGCACCATCCGCAAGTCTGGCACACCCTCAAGGTAAGTCAATCAACCTACCAATTGCCAAATGGAGTAGAATGTGTTGTTACCTGTATCTATGGTATGGATGCGAGCATGCAAGGGAATTGGGTGGCTGAATGTTATGGCAGCAGACAGGAGACATCCACAGTGGCACCATGACATCTGCAATGCATACTGGAGTCACCATAGTAGCCAGTACTACACAGGGTGACAAAAATCACTGCAGGAAATGTTCTGTGCGACATGTGTGTCCATATGACCCACACATGCCAGTCAGGACGGTTCACATACCCAACAACAGTCTTAGCCAGTAGGACATGTGTAGACAAACCAAACAGAGCCTGTGGCATGGCCCCAGAATGATGGCTATGGTTAACCCCCCCCAGGCCTACACAGACAGACCACATCACGGCAGGCAGTTGGATGTTAGTTCTGAAGGGTAGGACAACAGACAATAATATGCAGGGCAACCAATGCCACAAACTTTAGTACACTGGTATGCCTCTAGTCAGCATGATAATTAGCAATACAGACTGAAATGGAGTACCTGACATACCAGTATGGCCATAGCTAATGTTTACATGTTTCACGTGTGCCCACCACAACCAACATAGTAATGTAATAACAGTTAGGTGTGCCCCCCCCCAACACTGTGTAGAAATGTAGAAATAGTCAAATGTGCCCCCCCATCCTACATAGTAATGTAATAACAGTCAGGTGTGCCCCCCCACCCCTGTGTTGAACTGTAGAAATAGTCAGGTATGCCCCCCATCCTACATAGTAATGTAATAACTGTCAGGTGTGCCCCCCCCAACCCTATGTAGAAATGTAGAAATAGTCAGGTGTGCCCCCCATCCAACATAGTAATGTAATAACAGTCAGGTGTTCCCCCCATTCCTGAGTAGAACTGTAGAAACAGTCAGGTGTGCCCCCCCCGCTATGTAGAAATGTAGTAATAGTCAAAGCCGAATGATCGATGGATACCCTGCAGAGACAGCATGCTACCTGTAGGTGTACAGCACAAAGGACAGCACCGCAGCACAAACTACCTGGACACGATCCACAGATTCAATACAGACTGCCATACTGGGCATGCTCACACAATTAGAAAAATAAAGGCAATGTTAGTCAACAACATACTGAAAGGTCATACTGAGCATGCTCACACATAAAGGCCATGACTGCAAACACCAGTGGACCAGACATATCTGGCAGTTGCAGATGTTAGTGCAGACAGTCGTCAGTATGCACCACTCATGCCTTGCACACACAGTGGATAGGAATACAGACTTATATGTCTGGACAACACACTCTATAATAAGCCAAAGGTAGACATACATAGATGTGTGGAAGAGGGTCACTGTGACAAGGAGCCATCCAGGCTTGTCCCACCCAGCACACAGCCAAAGAGCCCCAAACACATGAGGTGTAGATGTCACTCACTGCAGATGCTAGCCACCAGTATCTGTCAGCATTACAGACTATGTGGTGCATGTGCCAGCTGTGCAACATGACTGTACAAGGAAGTAGTCATCTAGCAGCTGTATACACATACCTGTAACATATGACCCTGTGTGTGCCCGCATGTGGCATGTCAACCTGTACATGAATGGGTTATAGAACATGCACACACCGCCCTCCCCATAGCCCTACTATGACAAGCCTGCTGAGGTAAACCAATGTAAAATATGCTTTTCGGAGAGTTGTACCCCAGTAATCTCTGGGGAGTGTCCCATAACTGTATACTGCTGTAGTGTGATAAAGTAGCTAGGTAGGTGTTCTAACCCCGGACTTGGCAACTGTGTGTGTGTGCATTTCTGTGTGTGTCTGTCTGTGTCTGATTGTGTAGACAGCAATGCTTTTTAGGGTACTCACACTCCGTACATTTCATATACACAACTTTGGCAAGGCTGCTGATGTCACCCGCCTAGAACTACACCTCTGGGAAGATTTTTGCCTCATAATCTCCGCAGCACATCCTGTAACTGCGTACTGCTGTAGTAGGATAAAGTAATTAGGTAGGTATTCTAACCTCGGACGTGGCAACTGTGTTTGAGTTTGTGTGCATATCTGTCTGTGTCTGATTGTGTAGAGAGCAATGCTTTTTAGGGTACTCACACTCCATACAATTCATATAATCACCTTTGGCAAGGCTGCTGATGTCACCCACCTAGAACTAAACCTCTGGGAAAGTTATTGCTTAGTAATCTCCGTAGCACATCCTGTAACTATGTACTGCTGTAGTGTGATAAAGTAGGTAGGTGTTCTAACCCCAGAGGTAGCAACTGTGTGCGCATTTGTGTGCGTGTCTGTCTGATTCTGTAGAAAGCAATGCTTTTTAGGGTACTCATACTCCGTACAATTCATATACTCACCTTTGGTAAGGCTGCCGATGTCACCCACCTAGAACTAAACCTCTGGGAAGGTTGTAGCCCAGTAATCTCTGTAGCGTTTCTGGTAACTGCGTACTGCTGGAGTGTGATGTAGAACTGTGGTAGGGTTCTATCTCCACCCATGGCAGTTCTGGATGTTTTGTGTGTGTTTCAATGTCTGTGTACGGAGCAATGCATCATAGGCTAGTCACTCACAGTACATTTCAAATGGTCTACTTTGGTAAGCCTGCTGATGTTATTCATAGTGAAATGCAAATTGGAGAAGGAGTACTCCAGTATTCCCCATAGTGTGTCCTCTAACTGCTCTATGCTGTAGGGTGATATAGACCTCTATCAGGGGTTCTATACCCACACATGTTGGTTGTGGATGTTTTGTATGTGCCTCACTGTCTGTGTAGGGAGCAATGCATTTTAGGCTAGTCACTCGCAGTACATATCACATGGCCTACTTTGGCAATCCTGCTAATGTCATTCAATGTGAAATACACCTTTGGGGAAAAAGTACTCCAGTAATGTCTGTGGCACGTACTATAACTGTGTATTGCTGTAGTGTAATAAACTAGTTAGGTAGGGGTTCTACTCCCAGGCATGACATGTGTGTGTGACACCTGGGCTCAATGTGTGGTGGGTGTTTGCAAACTTCTTATATGGTGGCCCTAGTACATATCACAATGTCCACTGTACATGGATAACAGCTGTGAAATAACCAAGAGGCTGGGGTGCATATCCACACCCATACATGTGACATCAAGGCCAGGCAATCACAGTTAACAGCCCCAGTATTACCCAGAGCACACTCTCACCCATTTCTCATACACTCACACATGCCTAGGCAACAGCCAATATGTGGGTAGTACACTGCATATTGGCCACTGATAGTAACTATGGAGTGATATCAGTGGGCTACAGAGGGCATGTCACCCTCCCCATCTGTCCAATATGCACAGACATGCAGACGGTGCACCTCCCCCATGTTCCCCACTGGACACCTGTACCACCTGTGCTGCCTTCACATGTGAACCACAACAGACATACCATGCCTGACAACATGCCCTGCATGAACAGATGCCACTGACACCAGGGAATGCTGTTAGCATGCTATCAATGTAGGTGCAGAGTAAACCTGTTGACCATTACCAGTCCCTGTCACAGGTGGGCAAGACTGGCACATCTGATGATAGTCTGTGTTCACAACATGGGCCAGACACCTCAGGTACAGTTCCACATGTCACTGTACATGCATGTGGAACCATGTCATGGACTGAGGAACACATACATGGCAAGCAATTAACAGCATTGGCAACACACAATAGTCACCCAGGTGACTGGATGGGGGATACAATACCCACCTGTGTGGACAAATGCAGCAAATACATCCCAGAGCCACAATGCAGACCATTGTCATGTGGCCTGATGCCAATGTATACCTATTGCCTACCCTTGTATAGCCTGCTGGCACAGTCGACCACCACACACCTGTGCAGACATGCACCTATGCATGTCAGTACTGGCACCCTGTATGTTTGTGTGTGTGTGTTGTATGGTGCGTATGTCCACATCCACACTCACTACAACCCCCATGGGCATACTGAAGTATGCTGTCTGATGTCTGACACCTCCTAATAATCGTTGCCCATACAACCTCCGTATGACCCGTGTGGTGCATGTGATACCTGCACAGTGATGTGTTGTGGCAATCTCACTACTGATGAGTTGTACTCCTGGCCCTACCAAGTGTGTAAATGTGTGTGCGTCCCTGTGAGAGTGTGGCTGTGTTGATGCTGGCACCTGTTCATGCAGACAGGCACATGTACATCTCCTGCCATATAGCTACTGTATCCCTGTTGCAGATGTCACTCACCATCACATATATGTTCTGAGTGCACCACACCAAGTAGTGCATTCAATAACTGCATTGAACTGTGATAGCACTACATAGGTGTTGGGGGTTTGATACCCTGTGCTGGTAAGTGTGTGACACAAACATGCTTCGGTTTTACTCTCCCACCCCTCCCTGCCATGTATTTGCCTCTGTCTACCTCTCCCACTCTCTCTCTGGTGGATGTGGAGACCCACACTTGCTTTGCTTAGGCAGCAGCATGTGTATTTTAAGTGATGCTCATGATCAGCTGATGGCCTCTGCACAAATTGCAGATGTCCCCTAGCTGATTGTATGTGGAACAGCTGTGGTAACATTCCATTAGCCAATTGCATGGAAACACACTCCAATATCTAGGAACATCATGATGGTGTAGGCCCTTTTCTTTCACTGTGAGCGGGAACGACATCTGTTGTTTGGCAAACAGCATCTCAGATGGATTGGGGATTTACCTTTAACAACATACACTGTGGAGAGAGGGCAACAAACAAGAGGGGAAGTGCCGGACCTGACTACAGACTGTAAGTGCTGCTATACTGCATTTGGAGTAATGTTGGTTTCACAGTGTTCATCTGGATATGGCTGTCGTACATATCTCAATACCTGCCATGTTAGTTCCATGTTTATAAGGAATCCCCATTTGCAAGGTCATCTGCAGACTGGGCTGTGTAGTGCCTTTGGTTTCATATGTTACCCACGGAGCATCTATCTGTGGACTGCAGAAGATAGTGTGAGGACTGCAGTCTGTAGATGGTGAAGGCAGTGACAGTTACTGATGTCATATCCCTCATAGGACATATGTTGCAACAAACCCGGTTACAACAGTAAATGTATGGGGTTATCACAGCAACCTTTCAATAGTGGCCCTGTGTATGTGCTCCCAGCCACACCTCTGTCATCCTTTGTAGATATGTCATGCAGGAAGTGGTGCATATGTGCTGTACACCATGAATAGTGTCATCATATCCGATAAGAAGCCAGTGATATATCAGACTGCTACACATGTTATGTACAGTAGAGGTTATATTTCATGACATAACCTGGACAATCGGTGGATGTTTGTACAGTACTGAGGTCTGTGTACTTATGGTGAATATCGACAGTGTGTGTATTGTTAATATGTACTATAGCCTGTGTACAGACTGTGGTAGATGTCATTGTTCTAGTTCCTCTCCTATCTGATGTTACATGCTGCCCCACTGTATGGTACCGTATTGACATACATGTTTGTAGGGCCATACACACACAAGTCCTATACCGCAGACAGCCATCAGACCAAACTGTGTAGCGGCCCAGTATATGTAGGGTCAGTCTGTGAGTGGCACATATGAGGATGGTGTAGAACAGATAGGCCATATACTGTAATATTATGCTAGCTTACCATATGTGGCTGTGGCTATGTTCACATTGGTTGTGGTTATGCACTTTCACACAGGTGTATCTTACCCTGTGCTGTGACATGCCTGTTGAGCCTGCTATATATGCAGGTACATGTGCATTCCCCCATAGGAGATATAGGCCATTGTTGAGCCAGTCTGCCTGTAGCCTGCACAGTGCATTGTTACATACCTAGAAGCTTATTGTACTTACCCAGTGAGATGTCATTAGCAGATACTTGTCAGATGTACTGCTGCCGGGCCTCCCTTACATGTCATGTATGTCAGACAGAGCAGTGGGATGCTGTACAGATGTATGTCAATATCTAGTGGGTAGTATGTGACAATGACACCTCAGTACCAGTGGTCATTATGTGTCAGACCAGACAGTAGTGTCTGAATGCATAACCTATGGTGGCAAATGTATACCAGTCGTTATGTGTTATACCCATCTACATGGCTGTCTACATCCATATTGTCAGGCATGGTACACATGTTGTGCACTAAAGGCTTATGTGTATACCTCTGGACTGTAAAGGGTGTGTCAGAATTTCCACATATATTGGCCAATATCCCTTCTGCAGCCCACAGGGGCATTACATGCTAGCAGCGGTACTTTACAATGATGTCCTTAGGATGTCTGTCAGTAGCCAATGACACACATGTTATAAGCAGATGAGACCTCCCACACACACACCATGTCTGTGATGACAATCCCAGTGACAGTAGCAATAGTCTACTAATATACCTGGTATACATACCTGACATCCCCTTGCACTACGACTTTAGGACCATAGGGGCTATGGTAGGGCTACACTCCATGTCCAGGACATATGGTGGAAATATATGTACATATACTTATCCTGATATATATATATGTGTGTGTGTGTGTTTACACATGTGTAGTACTTCGGATTACCACTGTCATGGCAACAACCCACTATAAATCCCTACATCATGTGGGCGTGGTCCCTTTACATTTCCTGTGTGATGGACATCCTTCCTGTGTGCGAGCATCAGTGTTACAGACAGCAGGTAGCAATACCTCTTGCAGGAGAATGGGCACACTCAGGGCAGCCATATATGTGTAGGAGGATCATGAACAACAGACATACTGTCAGTAGAGTTGTGTTATGCTTCGTATAGTACTGGTGTTATAGGGTGTGTGTGTGTGTGTGTGTGTGTGTGTGTGTGTGTGTGTGTGTGTGTGTGTGTGTGTGTGTGTGTGTGTGTGTGTGTGTGTGTACTAGTTTACCTTGGAATGCAGTCTGTCTGCATAGCTCACAAATGTGGGCCTATCTTCTCTCTAGACAGGGGTATGCCTATCATGTTTTGTCTGTCCACCACACAGGTCCTGTGTCAGATATTACACTGGCAGTGTGTGTGTAGAGTGCTATCAATACATGGCTACATACATTTCTGTTTCTAACCTCATTTTCCTGACTACGGGTATGTTGCAGACTATCCTGCAACACTGGCAACTTGCTTTGTGTATGGCAGCAGTTTTCCACATATGTGCCTGTTTTCCAGCCTCGGCCCTCCACCTACATACCAAACTTTACACATATGTCATGCTGTCGGGGGTTGTTCTGTAGTGGGCTGTGAGTATATCAAACTGCCATTCCTGCCATCAGTCCACTGCTGTTGTATCCCCCACACATACAGTGCGGCTGGGGCCATATATGTGTGGGCGTCACCTACACAATACATGTGTGCCCTTAGGCACTCCAGAGGCTAGTGTATGTAACAGTGGTATATGGCCCTGTATTATTGAGTCTGGGGGGGAGCACCATAAATGACCTAGGCTGTTACATAATGTGGGGGTATCAGGGGTGAGCTGCCATAAGGTATCTGGAAGTACAGTACCATATACATCACATATATTTACATTATTTATATGAATTGGGGTAATGCAAGCCTACTGCCTTCTGCCATACAGACTGTCCTGTTTGTCGGTGTGCTCGTGATGGTGTCAGTTATGCCTTGTTATGTAACAGTTACAACCCATTTGATCACTTAATGTCTTTTACCACCTACTGAGTTTGTACAGAGTGTAGATAGAGGCTGTTGAACTATACACCTGCATTACATACTGTTGATTGTTTGGTATCCTGTGGACCAGTCTGTCTTCACTATTGTACATTTTGAAGGGCTTGGCCTGGACAGCAACAGCTGTGAAGTTTTACAGACTACTGTATTAGTGTAACTGTTTCACGGTTGCAGTACTTTGTTTATATGGCTGTCAGTGTCTGAACAGCTAGATGAAATGGCATATAGAACTGTAATAGTACACAATTAAAGGTTTTCCATTTCTGCAAATCTGTGTGTGGTGTTTTTCCTATGACCTCTTTATGGGTATATGTTGCAGGCAAGGATTGACTTATGCATGGGCGGCCCATACAGTGTCCAATTGTTCAGGTGTTAACTGTAGGCATAGTGGCTGTTCCATATTTTGCGCACCTTCAACATATGTATCTTACTGTACATATATCTGCATGTGTATGTGTAGCCACATGTATATCTATATATATATATATATATATATATATATATATATATATATATATATATATATATATATATATATATATATACATGTATATCTGTATCTGCATATCTGTGTCTGTGTATATGTATCCTGGGGATGTTGATGGCTTCTACATATTACATTTCCTATGGGAGGCAGACCGTACTGCATGATATGTTAACAATACCAGCCTGACATCATACAGGTGGGATGGCTTACTGTTAACATCTTGTGGCCATGTCGTGTCAGGTCCTGGTTATGGGATCTGCAACACTTTGTAGTGTACTGTAGGGCGGTTGTGTTTGGTTGTGGGGGGCTGCCTATTCAAACAAGATGTATAGTGTGTGGGGCCTCACAACCCCATTAACAGTGCATGTGGACATATGTGTGATTGTTAATCTGCCATTGCTATCTACAGATGTATGGCCATATATACCTTAATAGACATATATATATCTGCTTACATATATATAACTATGTCCGTATATACCTCCAGAGATATATATCTGCGTGCACATATGTAACGTGCTGTGTATATGTAGACATATAAGTGTAGACACATATATGTGTCGATGTAGGCATTTGCATGTATATATGTGCATATATATTGATATATCTATATATGTATATAGTTGTAGATATATATATATATATATATATATATATATATATATATATATATATATATATATATATATATATATATATATATATATATATATATATACATATGTAGATATGTTGTATCTGTTTAGATATTAATATATCTACACACACACATACATCTAGATGTTGGTATACATTCTCTGTACTGTTGCATGACTGGACTGGATGATATGTTTCTGAACACATCAAATATTGTTGTACCTGTCATGGCTTAGTGGTAAATTACTTTGTCTATGGTGTGCAGGGTCCTTGTTTTGAGCGTTGCAGGAGCTGTTTATTTTGTTGATGGGCAGAACACCGGCGGTTGGATACTGAGTGATTAAGGCACTTTAAAGCAGTGGTAAGAGGGTTTTCGCGGGTTTGAGCGGAGCTCAGCACTACTAACCATCTAGTAACAGTTTCTAACACTCAGTTAGCCTCTACTTTGCTTAATATGTGTAGGTCATGCTTATCCCCTGCACAAATGCACTTAAACATGCGTACTACTGCCTGTCTATGCTTACTACTGCTTATTTGTGCTTACACCTGCTTAATAGTGCCTTATTCTTTATGACACTGACACTTCACATGTGCATTTCATGCAGTACGCCTGTTCAAATATAAATGTTATTTAGTAGGTTATACATCATAACAATGTTGATGTACAGATTTCACATGGAAAATAGAATGTGCTGCAGTGGGACTCGAACCGGGAATGTGTGCATGTTAGGCAGATGCTCTGCCCACTACACTATTGCTGTTTTGTTTCATTTGCATATTTCTAATATAATGTTATACCCATGTTCCCTTTCCCCGGCCCCCACAAGCTCCACGGACACAGCATCCATCCATTTTCCAGTTGCTAGTCCTGCCATACCACACCTCCTCACATTTCCCACTCTGCACATCTCGGTATTCCTCCAGCATACTGCCTAGGCCCAAGCGTCTGTAGGCTCTTCATCTGTTTAGTCCACATACATATGAGCCTTCCCTTGATCCTCCTTCGATA
This sequence comes from Protopterus annectens, assembly GCF_019279795.1. Classification (NCBI taxonomy): domain Eukaryota; kingdom Metazoa; phylum Chordata; order Ceratodontiformes; family Protopteridae; genus Protopterus; species Protopterus annectens. The sequence continues at coordinate 1,499,978,988 of NC_056744.1, read as the reverse complement.
CTGGTGGAGACATTGATGTGACCCACAACATTTGGTCTGTCCTGCCAGGGACAGGCCTGTTGTTGTGTCAAGAGTAGACCTAGCTGGTCTACACTGTTTCTTTCACTGGTAGCATCCTGCCAGGGATTTGAGAAACAACAGTTTGCTCACACAAATGGCCAACCTCATCTCCCGGGTACATGGAACCAATGCCCCAGGTGTGACATTCTGTGCATGAAGCATGCCCACATGCCCCCACTTTGTGCACCGTTTTCAGTATTCACTTCGGTATTATGCAGGACTACTGTTCTCACAGTATGATTATGCAGGCACTGTTCTTTGATGC
>NC_056744.1:1499899564-1499973163 GCF_019279795.1 Protopterus annectens | reverse complement strand
AGAAAATTCCCCAGACATCTGTAAACATCCCATCACTGGTTAAACATTACATTCTGGATTAAATAACCATAGAATACCACCATCAGTGACCCAAGATGGTGCGACTTTAGTATTAACAGGGAGTTAGCAAACTGAATGCCACTCTACATAAGATAAGCAGTAAGGATATTAATAGTCAATACAAAGAGCATCTCTGACAATTGGTACCCTTGTTGTGCACTTGGCTATAAAGGGAATGCCACTGACAACACCACATTTAATATTAACTTGGACAAATGGATATCTCTACAAAAATTTACATTCCTCCAAGAAAAACCTTTGAAAACCATATGCCTGTAATGCCATCCATAAACCCACACTCAATGGCATCAAATGTTTCATGCAGATCTATAAATAAGTTCTGCACTGTAGTAGCCTTCCTACTGGCCTATTGTATCCATGTTATGCAATAACCTTATTAGTTCAAGACATAATATCTAACCTTGATAAATCCATGACTATCCTCCCAGTAGCAATGAGTAAAGATGTTGATCCTGTTACTGAATAACTCATTCCTCAGTCAGAGGTGCCAGATGCTGTTGAAGATTTGGCAGTTCCCTGGAGTAGATGACTTCCCAAAGGATACGTTAATGTATTTCTTGGCGTTTATTTTCAATTCATGATTCTGGTATCCGTTATTGTTTGGGACCAACCTTCCTACATGATGGTTAAGTCATTTGTGGATTCAATAACTGCTGCTAGCTTGCAGACATCTCAAGCTTAGTCAGCCAAAGCCCCTTGGTATTTCCTTTTACTTTTGAGATGTATATGCCAAACAGAAAAACTGTCAGGACTGAACCCTGGGGGACACCATTAGTGACTGGTCTCTTCCCCTATTTTGATCTCCTGCATCCTGTGAGCAAGCATATAGGTATATGTTCTTTGATTCACCTTCCTGATTGTATTAACCTGCTTGTATTTAATTATATTCCTTGTATAATACAGCACCACTTGTTAGAATGCATTTTAAATTTGTAGTTTGGGACAGTCTTCTAGTCAGCAATGAAACAAAATGTATGAACCAATAATGGCAAAACTTCCAATTTCAGAAAATTTCAAGCATAAAAGGCCACTCAAACTTCTGTCATTACAATCCACCAATATCAGTAAATATGCAAAATCTCTCTAGAATTAAGTCAGCTAAACAATTCCACAGTAAAGGGATCTGTAACTAATGAAGAGGTTGCTGCTAGCAAACAACTTTATATTTCATTGTTTCATCTACAAATAAAGTGCCTGTTGCCCTTGAAGAATAAATTTCATATGCTACATTAAAAAATGATAAGCTAGCAATTTTGCAATGGGAAATGGATGGCAAACTGATAATGGGTTCATAGTTACTAAGTAACTCCTCTAAAAGAAGACATTCATAGGACTGCAGCATCAACTCCCATTAAAGTACAGCACAGTACAGTATCAGTGATCAATCTGCATATTGTGGGAGTAGAACCCACAGTCTTCTGCATCAAAAGCAAATATACTACCTGTTGTGTTACTAACAATGCAAATAACTTAGCATAATTAGCATTAAACTTCTCTTCCCCTGAAGCTCTCAGCTCCTTGTAAAATCCACTTGACAATCAACTAAATCTCTCAAATTTGCAGCAGAAATCTAAAAAAAGCCAAAATTTATTTTGGGAGGCAAAGACCCAAAACCAGGGACACATTTTAAATATTGCTTGTATAATTTTAGAAAGTTGCTAAAATAAAGTGTTTTGTGTTACCATGTGTTTCCTGAAAGATAGAAAGACTGAAACTTAGAGCGCTATCATTATTTAGTGAATTCAGTTCTCAATGATTTGCCAGAAAAACACAAATTTTAAGAGGAACAGACCAAAAGTGTAAGCCAAATATTCTGTGAAAATCTGGACAGTGGAGCGCTATGGACTCAACTCCCTGAATCACAAGTGGTGGTATGGGTAGAGAATTCAGGCTCCTGTTTGAGCCTGTGTAACATTAACCACCAGTATACCTAACTGGGGCATTTTACACACACACACACACACACACACACACACACACACACACACACACACACACACACACACACACACACACACACACGTGCGGGAGCAACATAACTCCTGTAAATAAAAGAACAAAACTCTCCTTACCGGCATGACTCTGGCAGCACCAATGAAACAGCAGCAGCATAACTTTTGTAATACAGAGCAATATGAGAACAAGAACAGCTAGTTTACTTAGTTTAACTTCCCCGCATGAATCCACATTAGAGTGAAAGCTCCATTTCATTAATTTTTCCCGACAGGCCTTGCAGCTGTAAAAGTGGGGGAGCTCCTGCTCCCCCTGGCTGTATGGCTCTGGCACCAATGTCCTCAGTAAAGCTACATCTATTCTCCATGGTTGTTTACTAATCTAGACATTAACTCTTCACCTTTCCACAGAAACAATAGAGTATTAAGGCAGTCTTCCAGTTCAATGCTCTGTCAACCCATTTGTCAACTTACACTATTTTAGAAAATTCTTGGTGACTTCTGCTTCCCTTATCTATTCTCTTTTTGTGCCTTTTGAGTTGTCTAGGGTCAAAGCCACCCACTAACACTATAGTATTCCAATGCATTAAATCCAGATGGACCTTAGAGAATCCCATAATTGGCCCTAAGTGTTTCCTGATTTGGACCATAAATGTTGCCCAAACCACTTGGAGATTTTTATTTCTTAAACTGAAGTACCACCTGTCTCCCTTGGTCATTTAATTTAATTACTTCTGGTTTCCAGTTTAGACATTGATGTATGACAAGCAATAGTCCCTCTTAGCTGACTTGGCACAGTTCTTAACAAACCATCCCTTCAAATATTTATAAATCAAAGAGTGTTATTTCACCTGTAGTTTAGTTTCCTGAAAAAAAAATGTATTTTTACAAGGTGTGGCAATGCTCTTGACATTCCATGATGTTACTCGAATGGGCTCAGCCTTGCCATGAATTACAAGAGAAGAGTATCATTCACCAGAAAAAATGTATATAACAAGTAACCTGTAACACAACAGAACCAAAAAGCAATGATAGGATAAACAGTCTCATAAAACAATAAAGAAATGGAGATCCAGATGGATTATGGGAACCAAGGAAAGAATTACGCCTTTGCCTAAAATTAGTCAACTGCTACTAGTCCAACAGAGAAGGGAACCATGAGATTGGGAGGCAGTTGAAATTATTATCATTCTAAGCTATGTGCAATAATTTCCAGAAAATAATAAATACAGACAGCAAGATAAATAACGAAACTGAACTTGTTATCCAACAGTGATTGTGCACATTAGTAACATAGTTAAACATTCGCACAAAATGCATACAACTAACAGGTAATGCAACAACTAACAACATAATACAGTCTAACACATGTCTGTTCTTTGATAGTATTAATACATCCCTAATGCCACATTTGCTGTATTTAACAAATGACCCAGTTGAACAGCAACACTATTATGCTCCATAATAACTTGAGGCATGCAACTCAAAGGCAAAAGCGTGGATATCTATAAAAGTCTTTTCAAGTAGGGGTGTTATATTTGATGGATACTTCACTGGACTGTTTCACAAAAGTACTGCACAACGTTTTTTCTGTCTAACCTATCTGTAAAATTTCTGGAGGTGCAAAAGCTGGAACTGGCATCCCCTACCTCTTCTTTCACTTGTAGAAGGCATAAATATTTGATGTTGGGATATCCACTGTCAAGGAATCAATGAAAACAGTCTTACCTTTAGCCTTCATTCTAGCTCACTTAATGTATCGCTTATTACTCAGTGATCCCTTTATGTCATTTACCAGCCAGTGATTTATAATGTGATGGATGCCATTCCTTTCTATTCGCCTTGTATCCCTAGAAACTAGATTCACATCCATATCACCCAGATGCCATCTTGTCAGGCTCAAGGAATTGCTTTGTACTAGTTCATTCAGAAAAACATGAGCTTCCTCTGGCTTAGCAAATACAGTTGGCTATTCATTTAAGTTGATATGTAATATAAAAAAATGAAGCTGACATTTCTCACCCATCTCCTTCATCCTACAAATTACCCTGGCCTTCCACTTCAGGAATAGTATGTAAATATAGTCAGGCACTACTCTCACAACAGACAGGGCAATAGGAAAGGTTTGCCCTAGGTCTTAGCTTTTTACTTATGAAATTATAACTGATATACATGTTTTAGATAAATAATCATCCACTTAATGTTTCCTTTCATGTTTTATTGGCATCCTTTAAGGTTTATTGTTAAGTCTGAAAGATAATGAGAGAAAATCAATTCAGTTTAACAACAGTTATCAGAATTTCATAAACCATGCAAAGTTAATACAACAGAGAGAGTCCAACATTAAATATTTTGACAAAAACAGTTACAGGATAGGGTAAAGAGATGCTCCTTAAAGGTAAAGTAGGAAGATATAGGCAAGCTGATTTACATTGTTCTTTTCTTTTTCCAGAAGTTGAGTTAATGATATAAATAAGTTAATGATATAAATAAGTTAAACATAAGAAGAGAGATTAAACAAAATGCAAAAGAAATGCTTTAAGAAGTAAGTCTGTTTTACAAGTCTTTATGAAGTGAGAACTTATTACTGGCATTCCAAGAATGTAAGAATTTGTAAAAAAAATAACGAGACTGTTAAACTTATTGTGAACCCCTTCAACTCACTTAATAAAGAGAGTAAGTTCTCTTGAAAATAAAAAAGCTCCATTTCTGGAATTAGCACCTATAGACTTCCTATATGAAATATTTGTTTATGCATTACTTCCTTATTTACAAAAACTTATAACAGGCTTAATTAAATCACCAAAGTCTGTTGACTGATACTAGTAACTAAAGACCCATTTCATTGTTAAATTATATTATAAACTTATTGCTAATATAAAATCAACATATATTAAAATATCTGGTGAGTATAATATCCTTTCAGTTTGAATTCATATATAATCAGTCATTAAAAGTATGAATAGTATTTTACAAGCATTTATATTATTTTATGAAAATAGCACCAAATTTAAGAACAACAGATGTAGCTCTACATTCTTTAGATGTTCAGAAATCTTGTTTTAATTGTCAGTTCATTTCACTTTTAAATTTATTTATTAGATTTTCAGATACAGTTAGGAATTTACTATTTGATTTATTTTTTTCTTAACTGTTAATGGATAATGTTTAAAATAAATTACAAAAGAACAGTGGTAAGGCATGGATGCCCACTTTCTACAACATTATGTCTTTTGGTGATTGATTCAACTATAAATGCCATTATCCAGGATACTAAAATTACACTATATAAATAAAAATGTTTTTAATACTTGTTTATTCAGATGATTCAGGTTTAATTATGAGAAAAAACAACATATTCTGTTAAATATTTTTTGAATTATTGAATGTTTTACAACAGATTACATACTTCCATATTATTATTATTCTTATTATTATTATTATTATTATGTCTACATTTTGTCATTTAATAGGAATTTTGTGACTGTTCTGAATTTGACAGTTGCAAATACTGTTGAAATTCTTAGTTGGACTTTTACTGTTCAGTCTGAGTATATTGTTTTAGCACAACTGGAAGAAATATTCAGAAGCCTGGTTCAGATTGCATATTTATTTTGCCACGAGAATCTTTTTCTTAATTGAAAAGCTACCCCATTTAGGTTTACTTTATGCAAAATGTGTTGCTGCCACCTAATTTTCTGTGGTATAATAAAGTCAAGTGGATGTGGTCTAAATTTCTGGATATTACGCAAAGCTATTGATGCATTAACCTCATTATTAAAAATTCTCCTTTTGGCTAGTATAGCAATTAATAGAATTATATTTGAACACTAAAACTGTGCCTTCTGTGGAAGGTTGGTGCCAGGCTGGCAACTCGACACTGTAAAACTCCACTGCCGATCATGAGCGGACAGGTGCTCCGCTGTGGTGACCCCTAACCAGGAAAAGCAGAAAGAAGAAGAAGAAGATACTTGAACACTAAAATTCATTGATACCACTGAATGATTTCCCAACCGATTGATATAAATATTTTAATTTCTGTTTCCAATGTGAAACTTCATCAGTTGTCAGCCTAATTAGTTACATGTATTTTTCTTTTTTTTCTTTTTTAGCCATCTGGAGATGGGGAGATGGGACAGGCTGGATAATTTTTTGTGTCTTATTTCATTATATTAAAATGCATCTGATATATATGAGTTGTATTATATATAAAAATAAAAAGATAAAAAAGTATCACACTAATACCATTCAACATTTAAAAAGATGGACAATTGAAGGTCCTTGCAAGGGGTCATATTGCTAAGGACTGACAATAAGAGGAAGCTGAAACATTCATCTGCAGAATAAAGTGGATGTGTGAGAAGGGCAGTTCAGTTCAGACTTCTAACTATAAAACTGAATGCACTGCTAAGGATTCTAAAAAAATGATTGGTATCGTGTTTTCTGGAATTCTTCCTGACATCAAAGAGCAAATATACATAGGCAGTTACTTATAGGACTTGCCAGAATAGTAACGGCTGTAATCTTATCAGGTATAGATGCAAGGGTCCAGTCAAGTATGCTTTCTTTGTTAAAGGTTGCATGTGCCAAAAGTTTAATATCAAAGTGGGTCGAAAAGGAGTTTTCAGTTAACATTAATATCTTTAAAAATATCAGATAATTTTTAATGATGGCTGTAAACTACTGCAATGTGTCTTTAACAGTATTCTTACAGGATTTTATGGAACATAGACAAGATATGTTTTGATGTGTTTACATATAATGAAAGGAGGAAGGACTCCCTGTTTGCTGAGTAGAGGCATTTGACTACCAGAAAGATGCATGGCATTTTCTTCTTGAATGACTACCACAATGTTGTCTCTTTTGGGTTTCCTATCTTATCTAAATATGTCAACTCCTGAGGACACTATTTCACTGTGAATAGTCAGGATACCAGGGTTTTACTTGGAGAGACCCCCTTACAGAAGAAGCAGTTTGGCACATATACCACAGGCTTTAATCTGAGCTTGTTTTATACCATGGTATGTATTTCAGTAATCATCGGGTAGAGCTAAGAATATGCCTGTCTGCAGTTGCAGTCAAGGGTTAAGATGTATTCCCACACCTTCAAATAAATGGGAGGAGAAGGTACATGTGATTTCTAAACAATTTATATAACTGGAGCGTATGTAATACAGAGGAGGGCAGATGAAATAATTTGGATGCAGAGAGGGTTATTGCAAGAGATTAATCAGGCATATTCCCCAGAGCAGTTAAGGCACTGGCTACAAGGCTGAAACATTGTAGGGCTGAGAGAACAGTTTTTCACATTGAAGATGAGAACAGTTCTATAGTTAGGGAAATAAGAGTCATCCTCAAGGTTTTTAGGAGATGTTATCAGCAGCTTTATGAGACCGAGGTCCTTCTTTCAGGAGCGGATTCTCTAATGAGAAATTGTTGGGATCACATAAGGTTGAACACAATTACACAGGGACAACTAGAGAAGATTACTGTGAGAATTGCTGAGCAGGAAGTTGGACTGGTACTGGATGAATAGAAGGGGGCTAAATCACCAGGTTTGGATGGCATTCCAGTGGAGGTTTGGAGGCTAGCAATGGAGAAAATAATTCAGTGTTGGGTAAGATTATTTAACAGAATATTGGAGGGGGAAACATCTCTGCCTACCTGGACAGAGGAACTATTTGCAGTGATTCATGAGGAGGGCAGAGACCCTAATAAATTTGCTTCATATATACTATACTGAACCATGACAATAAAGTTTTATGTTGAGTCTATCAAAAAATTTGGCCCCAAGTAGTGAAGACCCTGGTACACAATGATCATTATGGATTTATAGATGGTAGGAGGGTTTTTTGATAATATTATTAGGGTTGATATGAGGCTCCAAGATGCCCAGGAAGAACGCAATAAAGTAACCCTAGCTTTTCACTAAAAAGTCATTTGATAGAGTTGAATGTGACTGGCACTTTGAAACCTTAAGAAAGGTTGGTTTCCTGGGGTGCTTAATTCAAGTGCTGCACCATATTTATCTGGGAGTGACTGTGACTGTCAAGATAGTTGGGGAACTGTCTGTTAATTTTCTTTTGGAAACAGATACCAGGCAGGGGTGTCCTTTATCTCCTATTCATTTTGCCCTCATTCTTGGAATGCTTGGCACAGTGGATTAGAAAGTTAGAGATCAAGGGGTATATGTGTGGAGATAAGAAACTGTAGGGGGCTTTATATGCAGACAAAGTCATACTAACCATATCAAATCTAGAGCAAGATCTGCCTATTCTGTGGGACAGGTTATGAGCTTTTTGTAGGCTGTCTGTGTATAAGGTCAGTGAAGAGAAAACAAAGATAGTTAGTGCAAACCGTCATGGCCCCACACATATGGTGCAGCAACTTTACCAGTGCTGGGACAGTGTAGCCTTAGATATCTTAGAGTGTGGTTTAATGGGCATGGGGGAGGCTGCCTGAAAAAAAAACTAAGGCTCAATGTTGCAAAAGTTACAGGGGAACTTGAGGAAAGGGAAACATTTGGTTTTGGAGCTAGATCAGAGAGTTCATCTCTTGCACTGGCATGTTATGCTTCATATTCTGCATTGGCTGCTATATTTTTTTGTACTCTTCTGGATAATGAAATCTTTAGGAAAATAAATAACTGGATGAAACACTTTTTTGGGAGGGTCAAAAAGCTAGGACCAGTAGGGGAATAGAATTGCTCTTTAAAACTCAAGGGGAAGAGGGGATTCCTGAAGCACCAAACTATGGCAAAGCATTGATGGTATGTTTTCAAGAAAGACTGCTTAATCCAGAAGAAATAGAAAGCTGGAAAGAGATGATTCACGAGTAGAACCCCTGCCTAGGGAGCTTAGATAATTGCAAGGTTAGTGAGTGGAAAGGTCTATCACTCCTCCCTTAACTGACCATCTGTTTTTTGAGTTAAGTAGAATCTGTTTGCTGAAACCACTGAAGGATTAGAGAGAGGATATATTGGCAGTCGGTGGGAAGCAAGAGGATAATGACATTTTCAGCCCCTTTTTTAGAAGGAGGCAGCTTAAGACAGGCGTCAACTATTGGGAAGAGTTTGTTGCTTCAAATCATGGCTGCATTTGAGATGAGGTGGTAAGAAAATCTGGAGTCTCAGTGAAAGGATATTTGGACTTTCAGGCAGTAAGGAGAAAGGTGAAAACATCTTTATGGATTCAGCAGGAGAAGCAGGATTGGCCACAAGTTGTAAACTGGATTAAGGACATTAGACAGGGGAGTTTTCCTAAATCAGGTTTAATTTCCAAAGTCTACAAGATTTTAAAAGCTAATTTAGATGAGGCTGGTGATCAGTTCAGGGAAGACTGAAGTCATTTGGTTGGTATGGTTATAGGCAAATAGTATTGGGTGATGGTTTGTCATCTTCATAAATCAGTCATCGTGATTAGAAAATTCAGAATATTTGCAAGGATGTGCTTCCACAAAAACGTCCATACTCAGATTAGACTTCAGAAAATGATTCCAGGTGTTAACCCATGGGGAAAGGGAAGGCTGGACTCGTATCTTCTGTGGTTGTGCACTACTGCAAGTTTTCTTAGTGACTTGAATAGTATAGTGGATGTTTTCTCTGATCATAAAGTCAAATTAGATAAGAATTTGTTTTTAGGGGATCCTGAAGAAAGGAGATGAAAAAGCTTATTTTCATTATAGTAACTTTAACTAAAATGTTATCACTAGAAAGTGGAAAACAGCAATTAGCTTCACAATAGAAGAAGTGGTAGGTTTAATGGATGCATATTGTCAGGATGAGCAAACTATTATGAGACAGGTTGATCAAAAATATAAATTGAAGCAGGTCCTTTGGTAACAATTTGAAATGTACAGGCCTGCTAAATGAGCCTGAACACAGAGATTGAATGGCTGAAGGAACGGACTTACATATACTGAGCATGAGATGGTCCTTTCTTGGAATAGTCCCTTTTCTTCAAGGTGATTTAGAATAAGGTAAATATATGTTTGGGGAGGGCTTGCCCCCTTCATTGGGGGTGTAGTGAAGGCTTCTCCCCTTCAAAAAAGAAGTTTAAAGAACAGGAGTGATGTTTGAGATTCAGTCTTCTGGATTTTTGACATTTTTTCAGCTTGTTGCACTTGGCAATTCAAGTGCTGATGTTTCAGTAGGGAGCAGGGTCCTTTAGTTAAAGTTTAGAGAGGGGTAATCTTTTTTTTTGTAATATTACGTATGGCTCATGGTATCCTTTGTTAAATAGCTTTCATGCTATTCTCGCTTACTTTTCTTTGTGTGTGTGTTTTTTTTTTTTTTTTTGCCTGGTCCAAGGGGATTTATTGTACATAGTTCTACAGGACAGGACATTTTATTTGGATGTTATACTTGTCAGAGAGGGAGATGCTTTGATGATGAGGAGTTGTTATCCTTGCCTTTATGTGCAATCTACTGTTCTCTGTTTAATTCTACTTTACGCATTAATTACAAATGACTCTGTAAGGAAATTGAAGTATATCTATTTGAAAATTGAGAAAAGAAAAAAAAATAATTATAGGATTTTTAAATTATATAGCTTCAGGAAAGCCAGTTTTCTTCTTTGAGATTAAACAGCATTGTCTGTCATGGTCGATTATTTTTAAACTGACAAAAACAGTTTATGTTATGTTTAATCACATTTCTTTATCAACTATTTTCTGTATCTGTATCTCATTTTAATGTGAAGTATGAAAAATAGAAGAGTTGTTTTAAAACTAAATAAATAAATATAAAGAACCTGGTACATCTTAAATGTACATAAGGAAGCAGAGGATGTTTTAGATACTAAGATGCTCATCCAATAATTATACATAAACAGAATTATAATTTATATGTCATTTTTATAAAACATAAATTGACTTTGCAGGGTAAAAATAATAATAAATTAAGCCACATGTAGACAAAATTGAACAGTTTATAAAGAAATATATCTAAATTCAGTTATCTGTTTGAAGGCTCCTTGGATGCTAATGTTCCAAACCTTACTGGTTCTTCTAAAATGCAAAAGTGAACTAAGCTCTTTAAATAACATCAAAGGCAAAATGTGGATGGTCAGCCTTGGGTATCAAACATAAAGAAAGAAAAAAAAAGAAGAAGAAGAAAAGAAAAGTGTGGTAGACAGGGAGGGTATTTCCATGTAATGCACTGAGGAAGCACTGTCTAAATAAGAAAGACAATGTAATGAAAGAATGGAAGAGAGGATGGTGTACGGTAATGCTATAAATATTAATATGTGCCAGGACAAAATGGAGATGATGCAGAGTGAAAATATCGAAACGCATTTGCAATTGTGTGGAAAAATGAATTCTTAGAAGCTCCTTAAGATCAAGAAATGAAACTTTATTGAGATTCTATAGGTACATGTATGTGCAACCTTTCTATTCGTAACTTGCCATTTGGTACAAACATAAAGGCAGCAAGTACACAAGTCAGAAGTCTAATTCCTTCTCAGAACTGAAAGCATGCACAGACTATAAATCATGCCATTGTTATTTCACCCTACTGAGCATAGATACAGCTGTGTCTCTATAGGCAAGACTTACATATAGACAAAGTAAACAACCAGTTAGGGTGCCCTTCAAATAGTATTGTCTTTCTGATTTTGTTTATTTTTTTCCAGATTTCTCTGTTTAGTAAAAAAATGGGAAAATAAATAAATAAAATTGGAAAGACACCACTAGCTGAAGGGCACCCTATAGGATATACAACTGTAAAAATTTACTTGTTCATAGGTTCATAGGTTCATAGGTAGGTACTAGGCTATCTGCCCGAAGGCATTTATAAGCCTAGCCAGAATGTGTTGGCTTTCGCCACACCCTTCTCATCTTCCCATCCACTCGTCAAGATTTTTCTTGAAGAAGGTTAGCGAGGAGCTCTGCCTAATGTAGATTGGAATCTTGTTCCAGAGCATGGGAAGTCTCTAGGACAGGAATCTATCCCTCCAACATGCCCTATTTATTGTTGTGGTGAGGGTTAGATCCCTGGAGCGTGTGGCTCAAGGGGATATGGTTTTCTTTAGTTGGAGCATGTCCATCAATTCTGGGTTGGACATGGCCTTGTATGTCAGGCAGAGATCACCTCTGAGTAGGCAGTATGCAACCGAATACAGCTGGAGTTTTTTCAGTCGAGCTGCATAGGGCATCTGCTTGAGGCCAGTGATCATCTTGGTGAGGTACTTCTGAGGTCTTTCCAGTTGTTGCAGGTGTCTTGTAAGGTACATCCCAAATGGGGCATTGTACTCTATGATGGGTCTGATGAGTGATGCATAGAGGGGCCCAATGACCTCTTTTGATCTGGATGTAAACCCTTTTGTGATTAGGTGGGCCACATAGAAAGATTTTCTAATCACTTTGGCAATGTGATTATCAAAGGAGAGGTTACTATCTACTTGGGTCCCCAGATCCCTTATCATGTCTTTCATATTTAGGGGGCTACCACCTATGTGGTAGTTTGTGGGTACTTTGTTTTTTCCAAAGGGGATAACTATGCACTTTTTGGCATTTAGCTTGAGGCCATGATTTTGACACCAGGTATCTGTCTCAGTGAGACCCTTTTGGAGGATGTCTGTGTCAGATGGAGAGTCAATTATAGCACCTAGTTTGCATTCGTCTGCAAACTTGGTCAGCCATAGTCCTCCTGTGCTTGCCTGTACCTCTGAGAAGTATATGCTGAACAGGAGGGGTCCTAGGACTGAGCCTTGGCGAACACCACTTGTAACCGGTCAGACCTAGTTCCTGCAACTCTTACCATGTGGGTTCTGTCCGTGAGCCAGCTGGCAACCCATCTCATGATGTAGGGGTTTATGTTCAGGCTGGTGAGCTTGTCTATAATACCTGAGTGGGGAATGGTGTCAAAGGCCTTTGCAAGGTCTAGGTAAGCTGTGTGGACCACCTTTCCCTCATCTATAGCCTTGGTAACTGTCTCAAAGAAGTCCACCAAGTTTAGGAGGCATGATCTGCCCTTAACAAAGCCAAACTGGGTAGGGTCCAGTGTTTGGAGGTTTCCAATGTCTCTGTTAATGAGCTCCATGATGATGCGCTCCATAGCTTTGCAGACCAAGTTAGTCAGGCTTATAGGGCGATAGTTCCCAGGCTCCACCTTTGTGGAGTGGAATAACCATTGCTGTGTGCCACTTCATGGGCACGTAGCCTGTGGAGAGGCTGAGTTTAAACAGTGTTTTTAGGTGAGGGGTTAGTTCATCTTTGAGCTCGTTTAGGATGCAGCCTGGGACACCGTCAAGTCCCATTGATGCTGTGTTTTTAGCTTTGGAGAGGGCTGTTTTAACCTGAGTGTCTGTGATTTCAGGAGCACTACATTCTTCTGGTATAGTTATGGGCCCTTTTGGGGGTAAGATGGGAGTGAAGTTTTCACTGAACCTGTCTGCCAGGATATTGGCTATATCAGTCGGTTCAGTGTATTTTGTGCCATTCTGCACTAACTCTGAGGAGATCTGAGAATTGCCACTTAGATTCTTGACATAGCTAAAGAATGCCTTGTGGTTATCTTTGGAGTCCATGGTAATTTTTCTTTTGAAGCTAGCCTTGGATGATTTTATGAGGGAACATAGTTTCTTGCTGATACTGATCAGGGATGTCTTCTCTTCTTGGGATTTTACTCTTTTCTGTACTAGTTTCCTCCTTCTATTCTATAGCTTGTTTATGGCAGGGGTCCACCAGACTGGTTTCCTTTTTTTTGGAGGAGTGAGTCTTGGTTTTGTTTGGGATAGCATGATCCATGCATTCTTGTAGGTGCCCATAGAGTGCATTAGTAAAGGATTTTGCAGCTTGGATAGCATTATCCTTCAGCATGGGGGCTTTGAAACTTCCCACCTCGGTCTTAAGTAATGTGAAGTTTGCTTTTGAAAAGTTTTTCACGGTGGTTTCTTTGACCAGAGGTGGTGGCGGAATGTGGATATCCAGAGTGATTAGTTTATGGTCAGATCTAACTAGGGAGTGGTTGACCTCCAGTGTGGAACACTGGTCGCTCATGTTGGTGATGACCAGGTCCAATATGTTGTCACCTCTGGTGGGGGTGTTGACTAGTTGATCCAGGGTGTTTGAGTTTATAAATTCTAGGAAATGTTGGGCAAGGGAGTTTGTACTTGAGTAGTTCTCCCAGTTATTGTTTGGGTAATTGAAATCACCCCAAATCAGGGTGTTTGGTAGGACCTTTATGTTTCCCAGTGTTTCCAGGAATGCAGAGTGGGGTTCCTGGGACATGGTGGGTGATCTGTAGCAAGTTATAATTTGAATAGCAGTTTTGCCCATTGATAGTTGCACGTGGATGATCTCTGAAGCATTGTGCTGTGCCACTAACCTGGAGGTGTGGGTATCCTTGATGAATATGGATACTCCCCCGCCTTTTGTATTTCGGTCCAGGTTTTGTGGCCGAAATGTATGGTATGAGTTGTAGCCTGGTAGTGCTGGGGTGCTCTCTGGAGCCTTAAATGAAGTTTCTGTTACTGCACATATATAGATTTTCTCCATACTGAGGAGTGCCTCGAGTGCATGAATTTTGAAGTTTGGACCTTTGGCATTGACTAGCATTACCCTCAGTTTTTTGTTACTTGTGCTATTTACTGTGGGGTGGCAAGAGCCTTGGCCAGTATTCAAAAGCCTAAGGGTGACAGGTGCAAGCCATCTCTAGCGAAGCAGCGTGGCTTGTCGAGCATGTCATCCCAGGCTGACAGACACTGGATTCCCTTTGAATGACACCAGAAGCTTAATTTTTTCTCTATACCATGGTATCATTCTTGGTGAGGGCAGGATGCTACTCAGGCTCAGGGTCATGCCAGCCTGGGCTACATTTTCAGAGTGCTCCTCCATGTCTCTTTTCATGTAGTCCAGGGAGGTATGGCTTAGGTCATTCACACCAACATGGACAATGACAAGAGTCATATTTGTACTTGTTCTGGAGTGACCTGAGTGCTTGTGTTATGTGGCAGATCCTGGCATCCGACAGCCAGCTAACAGTAACCTTCTCCTTGTTCAGCTTAGTGAGTGGGACGCCAGTGTGCCTGACTATAGAGTCACCTATTACTAGTATGTTGGGTATGTTATTGTTATGTTATTCTCTGAATTACAGCCCCAAAGCAATATCTGTCATGGAGCTCCAATTTGTCAATGCCTTACATGATTTATTCAGACCTGGCAGTGTTATGAATGCATTCCAGTCAAGACAGTTCAGCTTGACAATGCTACCTATAACAACTGTTGAATTTTCACAACATTCTGTGTACTGTGCATGCATTCATTGCATGGTCGTTAATTCTGAGAAAGCATTGCACGGGTGTTGATGTTGTTGCTGCGCATGACACAAGAAGAGTCGTGTTTCATCTGGTCTTTTGGACAACCTACCACAGCATACGAGCTTGGATAATAGTATATTTCACACCACTTTGATATTTGCAAGGTTTCTGTAAGTAAATGTGTCTATTAGACTTTTATTGTTTTCTTTACAGGCTGTTACTAATGAACACATCAATCAGTAAGTACATTAAAATAATAAAGTTTCTTAGTAATACATAGATAAGTTAACATTTTGGACATTTTCACTAATACTGCCTTCCACTCTTACCATATGAACAAATTTATTAATAGTAGGAAATGTTTCTGCCTTCATGGATAATAAAAACAATGTGTTTTGTATAGTTGCTCTGTGAGCAACAGGCAATGCACACTAACTTTGCTGTGGTAACACCAGACTTCAGATGTGTATGAAGAGAGAGACTAGATATTTTGTCTGTGTAAGAGAGGTACTTTGTAACTAAAGAAGCAGTGAAATGATATCCTACTGCAGGTATGCCACAGGTGTGTGTTAGAACCCAGGTACAGTGTTCATACAATAAGACTAATCAGGCAGAGTCAGGCTGTACATCCATGTCTGTCATTGGACAGGCTGTATCAAGTTATGTTTTCCAATTAAAATATCATATAAGCATGGAACAGATTTACTAATAGCGCACATTATCTGTAACTGGTGGGACAAGAGGAATGCTCTTATGAACTAACAAGGCTATGGATAAATGAACTGCTAGTTTTTGAAGCACAAACGACAGCCAATATCCAGCACATGCTACATTACTAACGGCCTTTCAGTTTTCTTTCAGCTGCCAAATGGTCTTTCCACATTCAAATGACAGACTTATGTTCAATGTGTGTTAAGTGTAATGTATTTATTTAATTATTTGTACATGTGGTGCATTTTTTATTTCTTTGCTATTATATAGAAATGACTGTTTTTTAAACCTGCTGATTATGAGTCCCAGATCATCATATGCAAGGATTGTGGGAAGTGGAGCAGGAGAATAACAACAGAGCTGTCCTTAAAAGGAGGTGCATGGCGTTTTGAGGCAATAAGTCTCATGTATTTGTAGTACCATTTCATGATATTACTTGCTGCATTTGGAAAAAAAAGTGATTCTTACACCTTGTGATTATATGTATTTTCTGACATTCACGACCGACAGTTTTGCCTAAGGTGCAGTATGTATCGGGGTAAGGAAAATACTGCCTAAGTCTGTATAACTGAGATGTTGAGACTGAGAGGTCTGTGTTCTGCTGATGGGTAAAGAACTAATGAGTATCTGGCTTTTAGCTTACAATGCAGGTGCTGAAGCAAAGTGCACATTGTACTGAAATCTAACCGATCATCACAGCAACAGAAATTTAATGTTGATACAAAGTGGGGGTGGGAGAAGAAAGGTATTACTGTACATGTGGTGTTGGTACATGTAGTAATGTGAGCCTTGTAAAATTAGTGTGTGTGAGTATATGTGTGTGGTATGGTAGGCTTATTTGTAACATACAGATGTAGGGCTGAACTGATCATGGCTCTCAGGTGTACCTCATTATGAGGAATGTAGCTCATTTGGGCTCTTAAAAAGTTCATGTTCCTTGAAGTTCCACGAACTTCCACATTGAAAGGGTCTGTAACACATTCAGTGTTGGGAAATTTTTTAAGTGAAATCCAATGTAAATAGAAACAAATCATATTAATTCATTAAAAAAAATCTTATTTATAAGTAAAACCAGCATATTTTAACCATTCTATGACCTTCCTAGCTGAAGTTGTTAGTAAGCCATTAGTATGTGTTCCACATTTTGCCCATTTGTTCCATATTATGAGTGCTAGTATTTCTGATTCTGGAGATGGAAGGTTGAGAACTATGGAACTGATTCTGTGATGTGGTAGACTTATTATAATTTATAGGTGTAGGGCTGATAACATCAGAAAATCTGTCATCCTTATCAGTATGGAGGCCATTTATGAATAGTCATAGAGCTGATCTGTGAAGTTATGAATCGGTAAGTCATGCAAAAAGGTACTATAAATTGTACAATTGAACAAAGGCAGTAATCAAAAAATCTCTTCATAATACAATAATGTGAAACCTGTAGCACAAAGAATGCTCTGCTCAGTTATGTAAATGGGAAAATATGATTTCAGATGTAATTGTTGCTATCACATTTTTAAGTACATATTTACATTTGTCAGTTATTCAAGTGCCAAACATTAATTTTCCTCTTGGATTATGCATACTGCCCTCTGGGAATATTTAATATCTGCAGCTGTATTTTATAAATGCATGTGTGTATGTTTTGAAAAACAGAATCCCTTAAAATGATGACAGAAAATGATTTGCTATATACAGCATTAACTGTGAACAACTTAGTTTCCAGATACTTTAATATATTTCTCCAACGAACTAGCTTCAGATATAGTAACCGTGTTGAAAGCTGACCCTTGTTCTAACATAGACAAATCTCAGTCAGTAAGTCCTGCGCATTCAGTTTCTCCCTGCCCACTTACCTTGGTTTGAAGTTATCAGTCACCCCTGGGTAATGTGCTTATTTTCTACATTACTTTCTCACTCTTAGTACTTTAAAATTGTGTTTGAGTAGAATCTCACACAATCCTACTGGAGGTGGGAGGAGTTATAGGTTAATTGGTATACATTTTTGCATTCATTATTTATCCAGCTTTTTGGGCTAAGTACTAACTTTTCAATGCTAAACATTAAATTTTCATACTGTTTACTGTTCAGAGAATATACATTGATGCAAAATTTGTTGTTCTGAGTGACTTGTCAATCAGTAAAGCCAGACATTGGCACTTTTGTGCTTTTTATTGTTTTGCAAATACATGTTGATGAAAAACTTGATGTTCTATAACTTTTTAAATGCATTTGTAGTAATAATTAAAAGTTGTAAGTAACCCTCTCATTATTTATGTCTTTGTCTCTGATTTCGTATGAAGCAAGTTAAGAACTATGAACCTCAAAGTGTTTTTCACTGTTTTTGGTTTGTTTTGCTTAATTTGTTTTTTTTTTTTTTTGTTTTTTTTTTGGTAAGTTATAGAGGGATACAGTTGTTATATAACAACTGATATTTGAGCTCCTAACCTCCTATCATTCATACAAAGAATAAAATGTAAACTTGTTATATCAGCTCTCCAGTAATGTAATGAAAGAACAATATTTACAAGCTGTTCCTGACACTTGAGACTTTTTTCCTCGATGTGTTTGGCTTTGTCACCAATTCTTTCTGTATGAGGTTGTGACAACTTTATTAATTTTATAAGAGTTGGGCATGTGGGATGTACACAGACAAAATATCTACAATTGCTAAGGTTGTTTGTAGAGGAAAATGACTAACTTCTGTTTATTCTTTATTTAGATTTGCAGGGTTAACATACTTTGTGAGAAACAACTTAAAATTCATCATAAGATTGAAATTTATTACATGACCATCATTTGTTTATCACAGTCAGACATTTGAAGTACACACAGAAGTGGCTTTAACTGTTGGGTGAGGGGAGGAGCTTCTTGTCTGTGAATTAAAGTAGTTGATCCTTTTGTTATTAGTTCAGTTTAAACAGCCACTGATCTGGTTTTGAAAGATGAGTGTGCATTTATGTGAAGTAATATGGAATGCTTTATTACGGTGACCATTATTTATTTATTTTTCTGAGATGTATGTAAGAAAATTGGTGTAATTGATGGGTATGTAGGCTGTTAGTGAATTCAAGTGATTTATTGCTGCTGTTGTTTAATCACTATTAAATAGTAGTCACTGATTTGGCATGGCAGGATTAGTGTCAAAAAGCAGCAATGTCAAATAATGTATTTTTTAAAATCAGTGCAAAAATATTATTGCCATGACTCATGTGTGTGGGGGGTTAGTTGAAAAGTACTTACCTTACTCTGCACCTGGCCAACATCCTCCCTAAACATGGTGACATATGAGTGGCACTTTTAATGTATTTTCTCTAGTATATCTCTAAACTGTTAAACACCCTCTCTACCTTCCTCAGCTCATCATTGTTCAAGGCTCCCAGATAAGCCCCTGTCAAGTAAAAGTCCTCTGTGCCACTTTACTTCTCTTAACAACTGGACACCCTAATCTCTTAGGTTAGCCTCCTTATGTTATTAGATTAAACACCCTCTCAATGTCCCTCGGCTCATCATTGTTAGAGGCTCCCAGATAAGGTCCTCTCAAATAAAAGATCTCTGTGCCACTTTACTTCTCTTAACCACTGGAAACCCTGACCTTCTTCAGGACCCTGCTTCCCTTGCGTAATTACTGTACTGCCTGCAAATGTACTTATTTGCTAATTCTTAACTTAAACCTACCACAGTCTTCTTGTACAGCGGTGCCTTCGTACATCACCCAAAACCTCTCTTACCCTAGTTGTTACCCCTATCTCTGCAGAGACTACCAGTCTACTCTGTCTTTCCTGCTGCACATGGCCTATACTGTCCCATCCACCCTGTTTCTCTCCAACCCCAGCTCTCTTCTAGTGCTTCCTCTTTCCATCCTCTACCAAACTTTCCCAAACTCCTCTATTTTTCCTTTTACTGATACTATCACTATCCACTTTACTCTCTGTTCCTTGCACACTCATAAAACTAAATTAAATTCTTCTTTCCCCACCTCTTCACCTGCTCTAACTGCTTACCCTGCTTACTTTAGCTACAGTCCCTCCACCTTCAGTCCTCTTCTTTTAACTGGCTTCACCTGTCTAAGTTTTTCATTATCTTGCTAATTGGTTTTCTTTTCTTCATGGCTGACTAGGTAGAAAGCCTGCCACTATACTCGAATTGCCCGCTTTATTCTGTTCTCATTCCTTCCTTATTCTCCATCATACCTTTACTGCTCCCTTCCTGTCTCTAGACTTATTCACCTATCAAATCCTCCCATAGTGCCTTGCACCATTCAAAAACCTTCTAGAGACTGGTGCCTTCCCTTTCTATCTTACTCTGCACCCGACCAACATCCTCCCTACACATGGTGATGTATGAGTGGTGTTTTTACTATTTTTTTTAATCTTGTATGTCTCTAAACTGTAAGTTTTTTTCCCTTTTTACAACCTTACTATTTAAATTATTTACAACCATTTTAACCTTGCTGTTGGAATGTTATACAGTTCATTTTATCGCAAGAGGTATAGCATGCAAGTTGTGTGCCGCATTGTATCTGTCCTATAGCTCCGCTGTCTTTTGCAATTACTACTGTTTTAATTGCATTCAAACAATTCTGAAAACTCAACTTTCCCTCTGCAATGCTCAATGCCAATAGGAAGTCTGAGATTGTATTATGAACCCAGTTAAACTGAAAATACACAGCACAAACTGTAAGCTAGCCTTCTCCTCAAGCTTGTGATGATGTATACTGACTCCATACACACCTAAACTCTGTAATAATGTTTATGGTTTGCTGTGGTATATATTTTTCTTTCAATAAGCATTATACAGCTGAAACTGTTGTTTTTGTGCTAGCATTGATAGCCTGGTATTATTTTTCATTAAGAGATTGCTCTGACCTGTGAATATATTTGCACTGTGAACCAACACTAGTTGCATTGTATGCTGGACTCTGTATGGACTATGCACTCTGTTTCACTTTGTTTTAGCTACGCAGCAGCTTGGATACCATAGAATTAATTACTGTTCCCACACCAACTGTAATAATGCTAGCCCCATACTCTGGCAGACTGTTTTACATTGCTGAGACCTAAATATTGCTACATTTTACTTTAAGTCTCATGCATTTTAAATTTGCTGATACAAATCTTTCAACAATTGTATTAATTATTTCACTTTAGCCACAGCTACATCAAACGTTTGTATCATCATGGCAGCCCTAGAATAGGGATAATTGTGTCTTACATATTTCTGTCATCGCCCACTAGGTGGCACATTTAGCTTAATAATATGCTGTAAATCCATACTATGCTCAAAAGTTGTAAACACGAATCACTAATACCTGCCGGCTGTACTTTCCAGTTAAATGCGTCAGTAGCCACTAGCTCCCACTGAGGTTACTTCTTGTAACAACCGTCCTCAGACTACTTAGGTTACCCATGGCCCTTGGTGTTTTCTGAACTCAGTACTGTGCACCTAGGAGTTTCTTTTTTCTTTCTTTATTGTTCTCCTTTTTTTTTCATATGCTGGTCTAATAAGTTGTATATTTCTATTGTAAATATCATGATGACTTGTTGCATTTAATGATGTTATGTTTCCAACATTACTGCATACAATACTGTTGAGCTTTACTGCAAGAATGCTTATGAAGTCTTTGGTTCCTTTTGTTATATATATTTTCTGAGACCTTAGATTCTGTATTCCTGCACACCCTTTCACCCACCTCTCAGTTACTCATTTCTGGCCTTCCTTTCCACCTTTTCTATTCATTTCTTATCCCCACCCCCCCCACACTACATCCTAACTTAATTTGCTTCTCCATAGATTACAGGCTTGTCTCATACCTAATCAGATAACTAAATTACCATTTCTTGACTTAACAAACTTTTTCTTCCTTATTTTATTAGGTTACACACCCTCTCAACCTCCCGCAGGTCATCGTTGTTTGAGCCTCCCAGGTAAGCTTCTCTCAAGTAAAAGACCTCTGTGCCACTTTATTTCTCTTAACCACTGGATGCCCTAACCTTCTTTGGGACCCCTCTTCCCTTGAATAACTAATGTATGTGCCTGCAAGCTTACTCATTTGCTAATTCTTAACTTAAACATACCACAGTGTTCTTGTACAGTGGTGCCCTTATACATCACCCAAAACCTGTCTTACCCTAGTTGTTACCTCTATCTCTGCATAGACTACCAGCCCACTCTATCTTCCCTGCTGCACGTGGCCTATACTTTCCCATCTACCCTCTTTCTCTCCCACCCTGGCTCTCTTCTAGTGCTTCCTCTTTCCTTCCTGTAGCAAACTCTCCCACAGTCCTCTATCTTTCCTATTACTGATACTATCAGTACCCACTTTTTCTTTATTCCTTGCACACTCATAAAACTAAATTAAATTCTGCAATCCAGACCTTCAGTCCTCTTCTCTTAAATGGCTTCACCTCCTTGAGCTTTACCTTACCTTGCTGATTGTTTTTCTTTTTTTTGTGGCTGACTAAGTAAAGGGCCTGCCTGCTCTGTTCCCCTATTGTATATCCTTTCCCACCTACCCCCAATTCAATTACATTTATCCTAACAAAAACACCACCTATCCCTACTGCTCACCCAATCCTAACTTTCAACCAATTAGTCCTCACTCACCCCTCATCTTACTGATTGTATAACTCATCATCTCACACCCCTCCCCTCCTATACTCCACCACACTGTTTTCACAATGCAGCTTATCTTACAAATAAATCTTACTCTTCACTACCCAACATTCCCCTCCAATGCAACAGGACATTTATCAGCAACTTAATACTACTTACTCTCTCTATCTGTCCTTCCTGTGTCTACAGTTACTAACTTCACCTGAAACCATAATTGAATATTACAAACTTACTGACATAACAGCCACTCCTCTGCCCAAACTCACTTCCTTCTCTGACATAGCACCCTCTCTATAGGTAGTATGCACCACCCTCCTTAATAAGCTAAAAATTCTACCCTTAGAGGTAAAAAAAAAACAAAAAAAAAAAACAATCTGCACATATGAATACAACACAAAGAAAAAAATGCATCTTACTAATCCCATGCAAACTTACTCCAACCCAAGTCTATGCAGTGACATTCACCCATACCTTGGACCCACTCACTCTCCTTCTTATCACAAGAACTGTCAGAAATCCCTTAGCTTCACCACCATTAACCTCCAAAGCATCAGAAATAAAACTTCATATCTCCATGCCTAGATTGAAAATAATAAGCCTGATATTGTAGCAGCAACCGAGACTTGGTTAAAACCTTATATCAAAAACTCAGAATTCCTTCCTTTAGGCTTCTCTTGCCTGAGAACAAATAGGCCCAGAAAAAAAAGGTGGGGGGCATTGCTCTGATACACTGCGATACTTTTAATATAGTCCCATACAACAAGCCCACATTTTCTACAACTGAAATATTAATATCCCACAAGAAAAGGAATAACAACAGAAACATATGCATTATAGTGATATATATACCCCCCTGGCAACAATATCCCAATACTTGAGGAAATCCTCATTTGGTCATCCAAAAATATAGAGAATGAAACAATCATACTTGGTGATGTGACTATTAACTGGTTAGACTCGTATATCATAACCCAGCAAACAGTATCAACCTATTTAAGTACACCCAACTTATTACTACCATAACCAGACCCAACAAAAATAATGGCTCAGGATTAGACTGGGTCCTTGTCTCTGCCCCTAGTAAAATCACCTCAACAGGTACTCTACTTAACAGCATTAGTGATCACTTACCTGTATATATAATTCATAAATCAGTCCCCAGTGCTTAATACACACCACTAGAAGCATACTAGAGACCTATCACACTCCCGCGCAATTAATTTTAATAATACCCTACGAAATATCAACTGGCATCCAATTAAAGTCCTACCACTGAATGATGCTGTTGAATTGTTTAACTCAACATTCCTCATAGTACTAGACAATCTTGCTCCTCTCATACATAGGAGAGTGAAAGCCCAACCAAGCCAGGTGGCTTATTAAATCCACCAAACAAATTATGAAAGCTAGGGACGAAGCCTGGAAATTATGGCATACAAATAAAAACTCCACAGACTTCACTCAATACAAACAACTGTTTAATCAAGTAAAGCGACTTGTAATCAAAAACAAACAGGAGCACTACATTAGTCTGCAAAATCCAAAAATGTTCTGGAGGTCCATAAACTCTCTATTAAACCCAAACAAGTGCAAAAATCCCTCCTCTGATCCAGAGGGTTCCAACTGAAATAGCCTCAGTTTTTAACTCATTCTTAAAATGACAACAATGGGATTTTACTATAAAATGCTCGACTTCCCTGTCCCTTTTCCTCCCTGTTTAGAGTCCCTGCTATGAATAAACAACAATACAGCTTATAAAATATTTTAAATTGACTGTTTCCCTCCACTAGGACAGTATCTTACTGTACTGTGTGCTTTCACTTTCAAAAACCTTTTATCCCACCCTGGAAAAGCTTGCTGCAGTCTCCAATTCATTGATGTCATCAAGACCAGTGAATACAGATAGTTTTCTGGCCAATGCCCTCCCCAAACTGACATCACCATGACCATCCTAAAAACAAACCCATGCTGTGATGTCACAGCTCCTGGTCCTTCTCCTACCCATACAGAAAGTAAAGGCTAGAACAAGGAAACAGTACATGAGTCAAGGCTCCTGCTGTGAGCTGCCAATCACAGCAGTTAACAGCTCAAACTACCCTTAGGACTTTGACAGCTAGGGAAGTTAGGTGTGAAGAGGGATGTGAGATGATTCGAAGTAGAGCCATTTAGAATTCACAAAAACTGTTATTTAGCCATTCTCAAAATAAGCAGCAGTAAAAAGTACTTTGAAAGTGTGTTCTGTAGTATTTGCACTGCTTGCGTTTTAAGTAACCATTGAATGGTGTGAAATGTTACTTAAAACTTACTGACTGAAGGACAGCAGTGTATGTGTGTAAAATCAATGCAGTGATAGGAGCTTTAGGAAGAAAGAGGCCTGCATGATATCATTTTTTTTGGGATACCTAGAGGCAGACTGAACAATCAGGATCTCTTCAAGATGCTAGACCCCATGAGGTCAGACTCAGAAATTATGTATAAAAATATTTAAAAAACTGTAAATAGTCCCAGAGTGGTGTTAAAATGTAGGAAAAATCAAACTATGATGAAATAAACATCTTTTTTGAGTGGGTGGGTGCAGTTCTCCTTACAAAACAGCATAGCCAACCTCACCGCCAACTTCCCACTAACCAACCCCACCTCCCCCAGACTGATCTGCAACACTAAGGCCAAACATCTCTCTCTCACCCATAGCTACCTCCACCATAAAAAAAAAAATTCCGCTTAAACTTAAAGGAAAACTCCGCCCTAGAACTAAAAAAAAATCTAAAAAAAAACTATTCTTTCACGATATCATTGTTTCCTGACCCATTTTAACACCTAAAAATCATGCTAAGTGCTTTGCTTGTAATTTTAGCTTGTTTTCTGCAACATGGCTACCAATGGGGGCTTAATGTATGAACATGATCTTGTTCTCCCTCAACCCCTTCTCATTTCCATAATGCTTTGTCTGACTCATGACAGACATAAGGAAGTACCTGTGAATTCCCATGCCATTGACATGTAATGGGATTTGTGTTGGTCACTGATATCTTTTTTACTTTCTGTAAAAGGACTGCTTTTTTCTGTCTCTAATCACCCTCATTTATGTTTGGCTCAGAGCTTGTTTTACACTATACTTAGAAGTTATCCAGTTACAGCCAGAAAAGTAGCTAAATTGCTGGTCTTTGTTCAGGGTTTTCTTTTGTAGCAAAGAGGAATTGATTCTGCAAGGATCTCTTAGTGCAGTGACAGTTTTAACACCTCTGCAGTAGTGTGGGGGGAGGGGACTGTCAATTCCACTTGGATGATGTGGGAAAGCTATGATGGGGAATAGGAGGACACTAAGGGATGTATGTGAAGGAGGGTCAGGCAGCAGGGGGCTGCTGTGGGGCTCTTTACCTAGGGCACCATTTCATCTGAAATCAACCTTGAGTAGAACCTTAGTTCTACCTTGAAGATAGGCCACAAACCTAGTGGGATTAACCCAGTAAAAATACTAGAATAAACAGCCAAATAAATAAATAGCTAGTAATGACTTTTGCAAGAAATAGACAAACACTGCAGGTATAAACACATATTTAGCTTGACCTAGATAATTCATTACAGTGCTTTTATTGTGCACAGTAAGCATGTTATAAAATATGTACAAACATATGAGTCATAATCAGTTAGATTCACCTTATACTATATCAAACAGTAAGTAAACTAGTTATAGTTGAAAAAGTGGAGGGAAGAGAACAGAGGTCAGGAAAATAGAATGTAGATTTGAGGCTGGGGGAGCAGCAATGAGATGCTAAAACAGTCCGTATAAAGATGCAGTTGCCTTCGTGGAAGAGCAGATCCATAAATAGCTGCATATAAAGGAGAGATACTGGTGCTTGCAATCTCTGTCTGAAAATCAGAATAAAATCATATGGTACTCATAGGGTTAGACTAGATGCTTGTGCTGAGCCCTACTGTATAAGAGGGAGTAACTTTGACTTGTAAACACTCATTAGCAGGATTCATTCCCAGTGGGTGGGTGCAGCAAGGGCTGAGAGTGAAGATGGGAAACAACCAATAACAGCGAAAGACAAAGAACTACATGAGAAAGGCAAATTATATAAACAGACACTATGTGCTTGAACCATACAGTTATAAGTCTGTTGCTTGCAGAGTCATGACAGCATATCCTAGCACATATAACTTGTTTACTGTTTTCAGTTTTCTTTACTTCATATTGGGAGGGAACCTTCTCAGTATCATGGCATTCTGTAGTGGAAAAAGTCACCTTATATTTTATTATTTACTGATGACACTTTCACATAACTGTTGTTCACTGTTCCTGACTGCACAGTGAGGTGACTTTATCGGTGTGATTTAATGAGTGCAGAGCAAGAACACCTTGAACTTTCTAATAACTTCTTTATTGCAATTGTTTTCAGACATTTTGTTTTCACCTGCTCATTGAGATGCAATTCACCTGTAACATGCTTTCTAGTTCATAGCTGCCTTTGCCTCTGTCACTCAGGCTGACAATGGATGCATGGATATTTTGCATCTGCCACATTTCACAAAATGGATACTAAGCTAATCAATGCCAGCTCTGGAGGCCATAGGATCTAACATGGAACCCATTAAAAACTTTTTCCCTAGAAAATGCTCTATCCTACTTGTATAAAAGGTAACCCTGTACCCTGGTTAACCAAAAACACCTAAGCTACTCTGCAACTCTGTGATAAAGCCTGGATACGTTACCATAAAAATAAAACCACTATCACCCTCAATGAATATAAAAATATGAAATAAAGTTATAAAACGTATTACCTTAGACAGCAAAGCCTATTTCTTCACTCTCCAAACTATTTTGGAAAGGAATCTCAGCTGTCCTCAACCCAGGAAAAAAGATGCATTTGACATGGACTTTGGCTACCTTTTAACTCTTTCTTCATAGAGTCCATATCCACCATAAAAAAAATTAAAACCTGGTTCCAATGCCCCTGATGAAATTCCCTCCTACTTCCTGAAAGAAGTGGCAAAAGCCATCGCTCTCCCTGTCAACTCAACATACTAATTAATCAGTCTATCTCAGAAAGCCAGGTCCCCCAGCTCTGGAAGAAGGCCTTTATTATTCATCTCCATAAAGGTGGCAATAATAATGACATCCCAAACTTTTGCCCTATCGCCATCCTATCCCCTATTTCTAAGCTACTTGAAAAGTCTGCACACCAACAACTCTTACCCTATCTCATCAATAATCAACTTCTTACCCCCACACAACATGGCTTTAGACCAGGTCATAGTACCTCCACTGCTCTCCTCTTCTTCCTAGAAACAATCAACAAAACCTGCAACTCTGGCCACTTTGTATCCACTCTTTTCCTCAACCTCTCTAAGGCATTTGACACTATTTCCCACGGCCTCCTTCTTACCAAACTCTCTAAACTTAACCTATCCCCTTCCTCTACCCAGTGGTTCTCAAGTTATCTCACAAACAGGCAACAAGCAGTTAAATGGAAAAAAGCTACCTCATCCATCCTTAATAAATCCACAGGCGTCCCCCAAGGTTCCATTCTAGGCCCCCTACTATTCAACATATTCATAAATGATTTTTTCCAAGCTATTCCTAACTCCAGTCTCATCCAATATGCCAATGATTCTACTATAATCTGATCCTCCCCATCTATCACAACTCTTAATCTAACACAAACTGCCTTCTCTTCCACCGAACAGTGGATACTCGACAACCATCTAGCCCTTAATGCAACCAAAACAAAACTTAATGTTATTCAATGCATCCAAAACCTCTTCCTTAGACAAACAATCCTTCATAATTACCAGCAATAATAATACCCCCCTAGAACTAGTCTCTGACACAAAATTACTAGGAATTACCTTTGACAATCAACTAAAATTTGATAAGCATCTACAAGCAAATATAAAAAAAAAACATAAAAAATTAGGTATGCTTTACCGCCACAGTCGCTTTATCTCTCCCACCACCAGGATTACATTAGCTAATATATACCTCATCCCATCCCTTATATGGTGCGTCTATCCTAACCAGCCTACAATCTTTGCTCAAAACAAAACTCTCATCTTGTTATAACAAAATATCCAAATTTGTGGCAGGTCATAGAACCTTTTCTTACCACTGTAATTCCCTTCAACAACTAAGTTAGCTAGAATTACCAAACTTCCACACATATGCTCAGCTCATCCAAGCACACAAACTCATTCATAACCTGTCTCTTTGCTCCTCCCTAGCAAATACCTTTGAAATGCATAAATCAGATAGAGTCCTAAGATCCAATTCCCAAAACCTAATTAAATTGCATAAACCAACACATCCTGCTGGGAATCAATTGATGCCCTTCTCTCTTGCACGCCTCTGGAACTCTCTCCCTTCTCCCATCCGCACCACCAGCAGTCTCTCCTTGTTTAAAACCTCACTGTACTCGCACCTTACTTCACAATGGAAATGCTCTTACTCTCATCCAACCTAATTCTACTACACTTTCTTCCTAACTTTCTAAACATTGTTGCCTGCCACTACCTCCTAAAGTTTTACATCCCTTGGGACATATTCGACCAATGACTAAAAAATTACCTCATTGTAATGCCCTAAATAAATAAATAAACCTACTACTTACTGAATTAACCCGATGTAATTTTCCTAATGAAAATCTTTTTTTATTTCTGTATTATGTAACATCTATTTGAATTGTGCAATATGGGTTTGTACTATACAAAATATGTATTTAACATTTAATTGAAATGCATATTATGGATTTGTGCCCTTTCTGTACTATGTATTTGTATTTCTCTGGAGCTTTTCTCCCCAGGACTCCATTGAAAATGGAATCCTTGTAGCCCAATGAACTATCCTGGAAAACAAACTACAAATAAATAAATAAATAAATAAACTTCCCTGACATAAATCATTTTTAATATGCATGAGAAAAAGGATATGCTTTGTTCATTCCCCATTTGGAGAGTACTTTTAATTTAACTAATTCATGTCTGATTCAAACGATTAATTTTTAGAGAGTGGGAACTCTAATATTCCTTAACTGAAAGCTATTCTACTGTTGTGAAATATTGGAGTACATTTGGAAAAATGTGGGCTTATAATGGGCCTGATACTACTATCCTGTACACTCATCATTCCCTGCAGAAGACAGTAGCTGAGCATTCTGTGGGTTGAACCTCAAATTAGTCCATTGTGATCAGTGCTCTTCTCCAGTTAACACATTTAGATAAATAAATAAATTAAACATTCCATGTATTGTAATGGAATGGTGTGTTATCTCACAGCTAAGAATACTTTCATTTCAAGCTACATCTAAATTCGTAATACATACAGTTATGTGTATATACTGGTGTAGGTAAACACCCAGAGCTGGATTCAGCAATAAATGACCTAGACAGTTGCCTAGGCCCCACTGGCTTGGAGAGGCCCCAATGGCTGGGAAGGGGCCTGTTGGTCAAGGGGCTACCACAACATTTACTTTTTTAATTAAAAAAATGACATGTGAAATGGTTGTTCTTCTTTAAGGACTCCCTCTGCAGTTGTGCATCCCTGCATGCATCAATACATGCACCTGTTACTACCTTCTTCATGCATCAATACATGCACCTGCTATTTGCTTCTTCATGCTTTGAGGCACACACCTGTTGCTTGTTTCATGTTTTCTATATACGTGAAATTTAAATGCATTCCTACTTGGGCCTTAAGCACAGACGAATGAACAATCCTGTCTGGACCTTAACAAATGAACAATGTTCCATCAGTAAGTAGGGTCTGTGTGTGTGTGTGTGTGTGTGTGTGTGTGTGTGTGTGTGTGTGTGTGTGTGTGTGTGTGTGTGTGTGTGTGTGTAAAATGCCTTAGGGCATGGCAGGTTACTTAATTTGCTCAGACTCAAAGTCTATACCTTAGTTATAGGAAACAAGAATCCTCTACACCAACTACCAAACTACAAAAAAAAAATGTCAGGTTCAGTGCATTTTCAAGGAATTGATTGTGAGCTTCAAGAGAAGAGAAGCTTACTGCTGCTCATGCTAAGTCTATTTTTAATGTGCAGCTCTTTTGTTTAGCAAATGGTCATCACTATTGTGCTACAAAATTTGCAACCAGTGTTAGTAGCACAACAGGTAGCATCCTTGCTCTTGATGCAGAAAGTTATGGGTTCTACTCCCACAACATGTAGCGAGACTGGTAATATTATACTGTACTTGAAGGGGCTGGGGGGGTAATAATTAAGGATCTGTTTTTGAAATGCCATTCATTCCCCAAGGATGCATAAGGTTATGGGTTCTACTCCCACAGCATATAGCTAAATTGGTAATATTGTGTTGTACTTGAAGGGGCTGGGGGTCTTGAAGTTCTGAGTATGTTCTCCTTTGGATGAGATGCTTAATAATTAAGGACCTGTTTTTGATTTGCCATTCATTCCCTTTTTGCAATATTACCAGCATACCATTTTTTTAACACAATATAGGAAGTTTATACTTCAAGGGAAGCAGGCACTGAATTTGTAGATGAAGCACTGAAATATAAAGTTGCTTGCTAACAGCAAACTCTTCACTAGTTACAGATCTCTTTAATGCAGAATTTTTCAGATTATGTTAACTTTTGCAAAGATTGTAATTATTGACTGTTATTGGTTGATTGTAATGACAGAATTTTAAGTGGCCTTTTATGATTCAAATGTTTCTTGTTTTTCTGCTCCAAAAAGCCTATGTTTGAACACTTTGTGCTTATTTGCTCAAAGCTGCAGTGAGTTAAGCCTTCTGCCCTTGCTCTACTGTTTTCCAAATACCTGCTGAGAGACTACAAATGGTAAGTGGTTATTTTCAACAGTTTTCTACATTTTCTGATTAACTAAAACAATATCTGCTGCATATTTGTTTGTTTCAATTGTGCAACTGTATTTCATGGCATTTTTTAGACTGTCTGCTATTTGAATTCCTCTTACAACTGTAATTACTGTTCATCTGCTTGTTTGTTCATTTTACGTTTGCTGTACTTGAAAACGACTAGCATTGACTACGTTCAAGTTATTGCTGAATCTAGTATTGTTTGTAACCTTTGTAGTTTGTAAAACAGTTAATATTTTGTCTGGAGAGGCCCCCCATGCCCTCATGGCAGGAAAGTACTGCACAGACGGATTGCCGGTTACAAACGCCTGCTCTCTAGCCTCACAAATATTACCATACCTCTCAACCTTTTAGAGCAAGAAATCTGTTCAAAGCCATACATAATGAGAGGACAAAGGCCCAGAAATAGGGGGAAGTTTTAAATATTGCTCTCACAAACTTAAAAAGTTGATACAACAACAGGTTTTGCATTTGCATGAATTTTCTGAAGGGTATAAAGTCTGAAACTCAAATGTCTGTCATCACTTTCTGATTTAAATTTTAAATAATTTGTCAATGATTTGCTAGAAAATCACAATTTTATGAAAAATGGACCAAAAATATAAGACAAAATCTGGACATTCTTCAAAAATCTGAACAGTTGAGAGGTACGATTATATTACCTAAACCTGGGCTCTTCACACCTAAACCTACTAATAACTTCCCCTGCTGTATTCCCTCTTCAACTGTTATACCCAGACCAAGATTATTCCTAGGACCATGAACTGTCAGTTTCCCTCCTTTTCTCCTACAAGCCTGGTTGACATGGTCTGCTGAGGCAGTGTAGCAACTACCTCATGTACACTGACAGCACCCGACTTCTAAATCATTCCTATACCATTTGTGAGAGATCCACTTGGAATCACAGCTCTCTCGTACATGGATGGTAGTACAGAGCGGGTTGTCAGCCCATCTACCACAACTCCTACTCATGACACACAGCATAGACACAGACCAACATATACAGAGGTACTCACAAAAAATCTACCTAAACACCAGAGACCTCCAAAACACATACATAATAAACCAACCATAACACCCAAAACACAAAATACACATAATGACACAAGTACGTGTCTCACCATCAAAGGCCATAAGGCAATGCACATCCACTCCAAATACCTTAATCATAGGAGACTTTTTAGTGAGACACATAGACGTCCCCCTCACAAGGCTGAACAAGGAGAAAGTCATGGTCAGCTGCCTTTCTGCTGCCAGGATTTGTCAGATCTCTCAATAGCAACTACCGTTATGATTCGGTCATAGTACATGCTGGAGTGAACAACTTGAGATGTACTTCCTTGAACTACATGAAGAAAGACATGACTGAGCTCTCGGATTATGTGTCATAGGCAGGTATTTCCATAGCCTTGAACAGCATATTACCCTCAAATAGGATGATAGCACAATATAAAAAGAAAACCATTGACTTCAATAATTGGCTTAGTTTCTGATGTCATTCTAAGGGGATCCAGTTTCTGTCAGCCTGGGATGACATGATAGATAGTCTTCAATGCCTTGCCAGAGATGGTCTTCATCTGTCACCACTGGGATTTCAGCTACTGGCAAAGGCTGTTGCCACCCCATAGTGCCTTTTTTAGGCAAGGTCACAAGGACAAAATTCCAGATATAAAATTTTCATCTAAAAACAACCTCAAGATTATGCTGCTAAACACTAGGAGTCTTGACATGAAACTGCACTCACTAGAAGCTGTCCTCACCTTGGAAGATGCAGACATTTGTGCAGTCATGGAGTCCTGGTTCAAGGCTGTAAATAGCACCCTGGCCATAATGGGTAACACCTCCTTCCACACATTTAGACCACAAACTGAAGGCATGAAAACTAAAGGAGGTGGTGTATCAATATTCATTAAAGATAAATGCACTGCCAGAATGGTTGAAAAGTATGATTCCTTGGAGACACTTCAGATGCAAATAATTCTTGGTAGAGCACCTATTCAAGTCATTACCAGCTACGGGACACACTTCATGAATCAGGACACCCACTCTGCCTACTTGGATGTATTGGAATTCATCAAGATACATCCAAACAACATGGTTCTGGGTGATTAAATTACTTGTGCTCTAACTAACTTGCCCAAAGGTTCCTTGAGTTCATTAATTAGAATGCCCAGGACCAGCTGGTGGACACCCCACCTAGGGCCACCAACATCTTGGATCTGGTGCTTACCATATGGTAGACCACTGTAGCACCCCCACTGTGAGGCCTTCTCTTGTCAGATCTGACCATAGATCAGCCTCATTTGAAGTAACTATCATACCCCCAAGCAGCAACTAAACTAAAATACTTCTCCAAAGCAGATTATATCTTTCTAAGGGATGGTATAAATAGCTTCACTGCACCTCCCCCTCAGGTGGAACTGGCAGCTATGTTGAGTACTACACCAATGCTTTTTACAAACACCTGTATAACTGCATTGACACGACTGCACCTGATAGGACCAAAACAAGCTGTTTAAGGAAGAGGAAACCTGCCTGGTGAACAACTATCAATAAGAGGCTTTAGAATAAGAGGAATAAATTGTTGTCCAAAAGTAAGAGGGAGCATCCCCTAAACTGGAAACACTCCCTCTTCCACTTTAACAAGCAAATAGGACTTTTGTAAAGTCCTCCAAAGCAAACTGTGAATCCAAATTAGCATCCTCAGCTAAGGACAACCATAAGGTGTTCTTTAGTTACATTCTTAGCCTAAAAGGTAAGACCCATATTTGCAATGGCACATACACTGAGCCTGTGGATATAGCTATCCTGTTGCCCAACAGAGTCTGTGAAAACTCCATTCCCATGCTCCCACCACACATACCCCGTGACATTCCTTCCACCTTTCCCCCACCTTGTATCTCTAGACAACAGGTCATAAATTCTGTCTGTACGGCCAAAAATACAGCATCTATGGGACCTGATAACATCCCAGGCTGCATCCTGCATGGGCTCCAGCAAGAGTTAGCAACATCATTGGGTACTCTTTTCAGTCATAGTCTAAGCACTGGCTTCCTCCCAGATGAATGGAAAAAAGCCACTGTTATCCCCTTGCACAAAGATGGTGCTTCTACTGACCTGAGAACTATAGACCTATTAGCCAGACTAGCCTTATCTGCAAGGCCATGGAGCAAATCATCATAGACCTTATCAAAAAAGATATAGGTAATTTCCAAACACTTGGCCCTACACAGTTTGGATTTGTCAAAGGGAGATCATGCCTGCTAAACCTGATGGAATTCTTCGAGACAGTCACCAAAGCCTTGGATGAGGAGAAAACTGTACATACAGCCTACCTGGATTGGCCAAGGCTTTTGACACTATTCTCCACTCAGGCATTACTGACAAACTCACTCAGCTTGGTATCAACCCTTATTTTGTTAGGCAGATCGCTAACTGCCCCACCGATAGAACCCATACAGTCAAAATAGGGGAATCCATCTACAACAGCAGACCCGTAACCAGTGGTGTTCCACAGGCATCAGTCCTGGGACCTCTACTACTTGGAATCTATTTCTTTGAAGTGCAAACAAAATTTAAAGGTCTGTGGCTAACAAAGTTTGTTGACAACTGCAAACTGGGAGCGGTCATAGAATCCCCAAACAATGTCAAGAGGGTCTTATGCAAACAAATGACTGGTGCCAAAGTCATGATCTTAAACTCAATGCAAAACAATGCATTATCATCCCTTTTGGTAAGAGCAATGTTCCAGCTAACTACCACATCAGTGGAAACACCCTAAGCATGGGCTCAGTGGTGAGAAATTTGGACATATAAGGTTGACAGCAACCTTACCTTTGATCACGATGTCTCCACAGTGGTAAGAAGGGCATTCTATATTGTTCATCTCATAAGTAAGGATACTTCCCCCAGAAAAAAAGAAGTTATAACCTCCCTGTACTCTTCCCTCATCAGCCAAAAATTGAGTACAACACCCCTTTTGGTATGTACCTTTTCAGGTACCTGCAGCAATTGGAGAGACCACAAAAGTTCCTCACAAGGAGAATTCAAGGTCTTCAGCATCTGTCCTATGTGGATCAGCTGATTTCACTGTCACTTTACTCCATTTCATACAGACTACTGAGGGGCTCTCTCGGCCTTGTGTATAAGACAATCTCTGACTCTTCTTTATTGGAAATGCTGCATATCCATAATTCCAATGGCTCACTGGTTACTTGCTCTAAAGGCCTTAACCTGGTATGTGACATTAACAAAACCTGCTGTAGGGACAGATTTGTCTTCCAGAGGTTACTGCACATGTGGAACAGACTCCAAATTCATGTCAAGAGGAATATTATTTTGTCTTTTGTTGTAATTTAGTGCTGGTGTTTCATTGCATTTTCAAAGAATGTAATGTTCAAGTGAAAAAAAGTTTATTGTTAATGCTAAGTCGGTTTTCATCGTGTGACTGCATTGTTTTGTTTAGAAAACCTGTGTTTGTGCTTTTAGTATCTATTTGGCCCTCTTAGAGCGCAATTCGGACACTGGATAGGTGACTGTAAATTCTCCCTAGAGGTTCCATCTGTGTCTCTTTTGGACAGGGTCAATAGGTGCTGATTGCTGAAACAATTGCAGAACTTGGCTAGGCTTGTAAGGGCCCTATGGCAATTAGTCTATTAACTTCTTATCCTCCTATGTTCTGAAATGGGCAATTTTGTCATTATTGGTTCATAAGTTTTGTTTCATTGCTTTCTAGAAAAATGCTTAAAATGACAAATTTAAAACACAGTCTAACAAATGGTACTGTCTTATATAAGAAATATAACTTAATACAGTCTGGAAGATGAATCAAAGAACACATGCATGTATTCTTGCATGGTCCTAAAATGTGTCCAAGGAACCTATGGTATGAAAACAGCCCAAAGGTAAACTATCCTCCACTGGTCAGATACGTTTTCTTTGAATGCAGGTTTCATTGCATTTTCAAAGAATGTAATGTTCAAGTGAAAAAAAGTTTATTGTTAATGCTAAGTCTGTTTTCATCGTGAGACTGCATTGTTTTGTTTAGAAAACCTGTGTTTGTGCTTTAAAATTTGAAATAAGTTTTAAATGAAATCCAAATCTCTGCAATCATTATAGAAGTAAAGAAGAAAACAGTACGGATACTGACAGGTTTGACCAACATTTATATTAACTGAGGAGAAACAGCTAAGTAACGGAATGGCTGCAAGGAGTTGGGGGGCTGCGGTGTGTGGGAGGACCCCAGTCCCTTACCCTGCCTAGGGCCCCATTTGTTCATTATCCAGGTATGCAAACACCAGCACTAAATTACAACAAAAGACAAAATAATATTCATAAAATGAAATACCACATCACTTTTAATTTTAGCAACCAAAGTCTTTTCTTCAGGAAATGAATTTTGAACTCCTTCATTGTTCCCTTAACCTCATAAAGCAAAGGTGAGGACTTCACAAAATGACATTTGCTAATTGCTTTGACTTTCACAAATTAAAGAAACTTGTTTACACAGCAGTTGAGCATATTACTACTGACCCTGTTTGTTCATTCGTTAACCAGTTATCACATACAAGGTTCAACTGCCTCTTTTCAAGAGCACACCTGGATCTTTGGCATGGCTGGTGGAGTCTTGTGCCTCCTACACAGGTAATATTCAGTTTAAAAGAAAAAAAGAAAACAGGTCAGGATACCTACCAGTCCTAGAGCTTATAACAGCAGTTTGAAAAATTTAAAGATATGCCATATAATCCGCCATTCTGAATCTTATTGCACTTCATGAGCAAACATGCCTGACACTGTTATGTTCTTAGCTGAACTGGGCATGCTTTGATACTGTAATGCATTATGTGTCATATCACAGAATCATAATTTTGTACTGGAGCTCTACGAATATCATTTTTTAAGAGTGAACTATCTTAAAACTGTTCATAGGACTACCATGTTCATCAGGACACATAGGAATGCAAGTTTTCTTTTTTGTCAAAAAAAGAACAAAAATGTGGCCCAATCTGTCTGAGTTATTGCAAACATTAGGGGAATTTCTTTAGTGCCTTGGTCAAATTTCCACGTCTTTATTAATACGGCCTGGGATCTCCCCTGAAAATTGGTCATGCTTAAAAAGCTAACTCAGTCAACAAAGGCAAATAAATAAAATAAGAGTAAGCGAGATGAAACTCATATTTAGTTTGAAGTTGTAGATTTTGAAATACTTTTTGTAGGATCACTGAAGACACGATAGTACAGACCTGTATTGTGTAGTGTGGTCACTGAATAAGTGATACTAGCAATATGAATTCTCATCACCAGCTTTCACTTTCATTTCACATTCTGTGAAGTGTCTCCTGATAAAAATTCTTATTCCCTGAAAAATGTTTGCTGTGCCTTTAAATGAAGGTGGTCTCTGCAAAAAGGAACCTTCCTGTTACTAGTAAAGGAAAGTGAAATTCTGAAGTAGTCAGTTTGCACAATGGCATCTAGCGGACATCCACAAGATATTATGGAGGAATTTACTTGCCCAGTTTGCCTTGAATTTTTAAATGTTCCAGTGATGTTGGAGTGTGGGCACAATTTCTGCAGGTCTTGTATTGACAGAGTTTGGGAGAGCAAGAAACAACCTTCCTGTCCTGAGTGCAGAGAGGAATGCACAGCCGGGAAATATGCAATGAACAGACTACTAGCAAACGTGATTAAAAGGGTGCAAATACAATGTGAGAAAGAAGAAAGACCAAGCCCGTGTGAGAAAGACCAATTCTGTATGGAACATAACAAAAGGCTTGAGTTGTTCTGCAAAGATGATGACATTTTGGTTTGCTCACAGTGTGTTCCTGAACATCATGGCCACACCTTCTTGACACTGCAGAAAGCACTTGACATGTACAAGGTAAAATAATAAATACTGGTCTTTATTCGATTACAAGGTTAAAGTTTACTTTTTTCATAATTTTGCTATCTTGAGATCCCTACTCCTGTGAATTTATCTCTAGCCTAAAGTCTGATTTGGCTTAACATTATTAAACTTTGAGAAAAATTCAGAAACATGAAAATCTTCTACATATTTATAAATACATAATTGCAGTGTTGCCTGCATGTCACTCTACTGATTGATATTTTGTTTTTAATGATTAGCAGATTCTTTTAGTGTCTGTCTGAGGTTGTTGTCTGCCTGTTTTACGGATCCCAACTGCTTGAAGTGATGTTTTCTGCCTCTCTCTCTATTTTCAGTATTTACTACTTGTATAACATGTTTTGTGTGTGAAGTGAGCTCCTCCATAGTTCTTGTTACTATATGAAGATGTACTGCCTTGGATGGACTGTCCTGTTTTCAGTCTTAGAAGCCTGTGATGGGCTAACAGTAGAAACAGAAGTTATCATATCTAGTGGCATTTCTATAGCAAGCACCAGCATACAAAGAGGCATATTATGGAATCGGTTAGTTCAGTGGGAAGAATTTCTCTTGGAAATAAAATCAGATACCATGAGGTATGAGGATATGCAAAGGTCTCTGCTTGAAGTTTGGATTTTTCATTTGGGAGCTGTTTTTTCTGGCAATGAAGGCTTTGATAAGCATTGTGATGCCATTGTCCCTCCTAGTATATACTGGTATGTAAAAGTGCAAACTCTGGGCAAGGACAGTGCAAGGCAATGGAGGCCTAATGGCTACTAACTCAGAAGCTTTGAGGTAGAATTCTTTGCCAAAGTACTGTTACTGAAGTTGTGCTTACTGGTCTGTGTGACAAAGGAGATACTGCCAGCACAGCTATCTGGAATTTTGTAAATAATTATATGTCATTTGTGAATATCAACATGATTTATATAAAATACTTGTGTTACAACTGTATACTGTATGTCATGTGTATATCAATTTGGTTTGTACAGACGTATGTTGAAAAGGTATTTTATAAAGTGCTTGTGTTTCAAAAACACAGTATGCCTTACTGGAAGAGAACAGAAATGTACATGCACTATTTTAACTGTTTAAATGTATAGTTTAGATAGCTGAAACTAAATTACTTTATAGGCTACAAAATAAAACATGGTATCTTTCAGTTTTCAATGCAGCTAGAGACACAGAGTCTGTGCTGGGAAGCATTCTGTATTGTCTTCGGGGTGAACTAATTACTACCTCTGGAAACATGAAGGAATGCAATTGTTTTCTGACTTCCAGCATCTGCCGAAGATCTGAGGTCTATGTAGTTTTGCAGGTAGATGCTAAATACGGGTCTATATTAGAACATCGAAGTTTCATAACTTCGAATGTCCTAATATTGACCCCTATTCAGCGAACGCTGAAAATAGCAAAGCTGCAGAACACCAACTTTCTTCCTAGGGAAGGAATTCGGTTGGCCGTTCCTGTGGCTTTGCTATTTTCAGCACTGTGGTGGAAAGTTACGGGTCGGGATCAGGTAAGTGTGCGAGTGTGTGGACGTGAGGGTTAGGGCACGTTAGGTGAGTTAGGGTTAGGCCATGGGTGAGGTGAGTGTACGATAGTGACGGACCTTAGAGTTAGGGTTTGGGTTAAGGTAAGTCGATAGCTAGTAGTGTATGTACAGTTTAGTGTAGGGTTAGATGTAGGATTTTAGGTGTATGTGTGTGGATTGTTGTTTGTTTGATGTGCTTGTGATGTGTGTCAGAACAGCAAATTTTTTCCCTGGGAAAAAATTAGCTGTTCTGCATGTTTGATATTGTCAGCGTTCGCTGAATAGGGGTCGATATTAGAACATTCAACGTTTTAAAAAGTCGATGTTCAAATATAGACCCGCTAAATACTGCCAGCGTACAGCAGTGGGGATTTCACCTGGGAACTACAAGTCAGATGACAAGAAGTGATGTCATTCTGCAAGCTATTCCAGCAGTAATATATGAGATATTATTTTGAGAGGTCTCTTGGTGAGACAGAGCATTCTGTATTCTGTCTTGCACCTGGCAACAGCTAGAAGATCCATTCACCACATCTGTCTTGCTCTATTAGTAAGCTGTTTGGTTATAGTAATATTGTTAAAGTGGGTCTATATCAGAAGACCAAATGGAAGTAACACCAAATGGCAAAACATTGAAAAGACCGGTCCTCAAACTTGCTGTTGTGGGGGGCTGTGCACCCCCCCTGCTAAATATATATTCCAACTCCGAGATCGCACTACAGTGAGGAAAGGGCAAATATTCCAATCTTCACTGTACTGCAATCTCACAAACAGCACTTCAAGGTCCGTTCTTTTCGATGTTTTGCCATTCGCTGTTATTTCCATTTGGTCTTCTGATATAGACCCATTAGAGTTGGTCAGGAATTTAGTGAGGTTTAGTTTAGATATTTTCTTTATTTATTTCAGACTGTTCTGCAATGTTGTTTTAAGCATTTCCTGTGGTTTTCAGCTCTGATGTCACTGTGAATATATATTTAGCCTTGTTCTTTTATTATGTATTATTAAATATATTTAAATCTTTCATTGTGGCAGATCTGTGCAGAGATATTTAAGTTTTGAGAGTACTTCCATATTTATTTGGTGACACTATGTGGGCTACTTCTAATAGCCTTGATCTTGGTCAAACAACCATTTAAATTAAATATTACACAGTAAAAGTGAACACCCTTTGTTAAGGGCCTTAAAGTAGCTGATAAGGGGCTCTGGTGCAGAAGGGGTCATAGCTAATAAACCTGTGCCAGCCTTTCTCAGGTGTGTGTGTGTGTGTGTGTGTGTGTGTGTGTGTGTGTAAAACACAAATCTCGAAGAGTGTGTGTGTCAGCTTCTTGGGCAGGACACTGAGCACTGGTTGGGCAGAGAGAGTGTTGGAGGACTTGGCTTGGAACACTGGCTTATGGACTCAGCTGTATAGTTGTGCCAGTGGGGAGTCTTATTGGGGATCTGGAGAAAAGAGTGAGAAACCAACCCTAGATTAACTGTGTTGTCTGTGTGCTCTCAAGGGGAAATTGCACTTGATGCGGAGAGCTGCATTTGGAACTAGTGTGTGTGTGTGTGTATACCTATAATCCTCCCAGTGTATGTACCCCACTGTTGCCAGTGTGAGGATACTGGTCCATTGGTAGGTTGAAACATTTTGGTTGGCAGTGGTGGGATATCCACATCACATTTGGTGGGCAGTGGTGTGGATATTGAACTCCTGTAGCCTGTAAACAGTGGTAACCAAAGAAGGTGTTTGTACGCACATGCAGCCACATGGTGGTCATTCAGAGTTTTACATCACAATAATTTTATTTACTTTTTGTTAGCTTAGTTAGTCAGGGAGAGTAGGCAAGAATGTCAGCAAAGGATTATGGCAAGCTGACAAGGAGCCAGTTGGCTGGGATGTGCCAAGCCGAAGGAGTGGGGCATGCCAACCTGACTAAAGGAGAAATGATTTTAGCCTTAGTCACAGCTGCATCACAGTCCAGCAACCAAGAAGACAACCAGACTGGCCTTGGGGATGTACAACTCTCAGAAAATGGAAAGTTCAACTTTGCTCCAGAGGACTTAAAAATCCATCTGGAGTTAAAGAGACTTGAACTGGAGGACACACATCTGAAACTAGAATCAGCAGAGAAACTGCAGTGTTTGGAGGTCAAAGCAGAATTAGCAGGGGGACTGCAGTGTTTGGAGGTCAAAGCAGAATTAGCAGAGGGACTGCAGTGTTTGGAATTAGAACCAGCAGACAGAATGAGATGAAAATGAGCATCAGAGGA
Source organism: Protopterus annectens (assembly GCF_019279795.1). Lineage (NCBI taxonomy): Eukaryota > Metazoa > Chordata > Ceratodontiformes > Protopteridae > Protopterus > Protopterus annectens. The sequence continues at coordinate 1,499,931,040 of NC_056744.1, read as the reverse complement.
AACAGGAAAAGGAAATGCTGACTCGTTGCCAAGGTTATGGAGGTAATGGGGAAGGGAATAACCAAGACCCAGAAGCAATAAAGGTCAGTAAAATTCTTCCACCATTTACAGAGGGTGATCATTTTGATAGTTTTACTCATATGTTTGAAGGGGTTTGTAAACAGTATAATGTTGACCAAGGACTCTGACCCCCTTACTCTATGGTAAAGCTGTAACTGCTGTTTCTAAATTGTCTGGTACTGATTTCTTAAATTTAATACGGTTAAAATTTGTTTATTAGAGTGTTTGAAGTTAACACCTGAAGCTTATAGAAAACATTTCATGAGCATATACACAAGGCAGATGAAAGTGTGTGTGATTATGTTGCTGAGTTAAGCACTTATTTTCATAGTTGGATGAGTGTGAGTCAGGTCATCACTTTTGAAGGGCTAGCAGACCTTTTGGTGAGGGCACATGCCCTTAACAATTTACTTGAGGACATGATAATCTGGTTGGCAGATAGGGAATGCAGTACCACAGATGAGTTGGGGAAAAAGGGAGACCTATACCTTGCAAGCAGGGCATCACTGCACAGGAAAGGGTTACCCAGTGCTGCACATGAGTCTAAGGGAACCCATGGTGGGCAGCCTGTCACCCCAACTAAGTCTGTCAATAGCAGGGGAAGCCAATAGTTCAGGTATATGTCCAGGATCCAGGGTTAAATGTTTTAAATGTAACCAGTGGGGTCATGCAGCATATAGATGTCCACAGAGGCAAGGTGAGGAACAAAAGGTAGGGGAGCCAGCAAGTGGGAATGGCAGAATGCCGGTGGTAGGTTGTCTGGAGATAACAAGGATACCAAACTACCACAAAAGGTTATATCCTACCTTAGTTGATGAGAAACAGGCCACTGCTAAGACAGACACAGCATCTGACCTAACCATTGTGAAGCCTGCAGTGGTTAAAGAAAAGGACTACTTGCTTAGGTAGTCTATTCCAGTCAGAGCTTTAGGAGGGATGCCATACCTTTGGCTAGGGTTCACCTTGAATGGGAGGGTGGAAAGGTAAGCAAGAAAGTAGGTGTGTTTGAGGATATCCCTGCAGGTGTCCTGATAGGGAATGAATTTTATAATGCAGTACCTTATGTGCATGCAGTGACATGCAGTCAGGCTTGGAGACAGGCATGTTGTTCTGGTAGCCTGTGTGGGGGGGGGGGCCCACAAAGACCACGCACTTGAAACCAGGACTGCTGAATTGGCTACTTCAGGGAGGAAGCTACCCTGTAGCAGTGAGACTGAAGGTGAGCCACAGCTGCTAGTGGGTACTGATGTTCCTTTGGATAGAGTGACTGCAAGGGCAGAGGTGAGTAGTAGTACCCAGGCTGACAGTGACACACCTCTGTCAGAGGATACCAAACTTCCTGTAGAAGGAGCGCTGGGTAGGGTTACAAAGAGAGAGTTGAGACAGGCTCAGCTCTAAGTCCATACATTACAAAGCTTGAGGGAGGTAGCCAGGGAGGTGCCTTATTCTCAAGGAAAGGGGGAATCTGTATACTGGGACAAAGGGGTACTGTATAGAGAGTGGACCCCTGAAGGAGGGCTAGAAGGTGAGGTAATACAGCAGTTGGTAGTGCCCAGTCCCTACCGTCTGGCACTTCTAGCCATAGCCCATGACATTCCCTTTGCAGGTCATATGATCATAAAGCATACCAAGAGACATACTGTGCAGACCTTTTAATGGCCTGGGATTTCCATGGATATAACAGGGTACTGCAGAACCTGTGAGCAGTGCCAAAAGGTAGGCAAGGCAGGAGAGAAGGTCAAAGTTCCTTTGGTGCCTTTGCCTGTGTTGAGGAGTCATTTCAGAGGGTAGCTATGGATATTTTGGGGCCTCTGAGTACCCCAAGTTCTACAGGGAAGACGTATATCCTACTGATAGTAGATTATGCTACCAGATACATTGAGGTGGTGGCCCTGTCCTCCATTGAGGCAGAAAAGGTGGCAAATGCTTTGTTAGAGATTTGCAACAGGGTAGGTTTCCCAGAATAACTACTGACTGACAGAGGTGCCAATTTCATGTCAGACGTGCTGTCTTGTCTGTGGAATAACTGTGAGGTGAAGTACCTAAACACCAACCCTACCATCCCCAAACTAAAGGTCTGGTGGAGAGGTTAAACTCTACACTAAAGACCATACTACTGGCAATTGCAGGCCAGTTCAAGAGGGAGTGGGAGAAATATTTGCCCCATCTGTTATTTGCTTATACAGAGGTGCCCCAGGAATCCACATGTTTTTCACCCTTTGAGTTACTGTATGAGCATAGGGTGAGGGGACCTCCACATTTGGTTTGTGATGAGTGGGGGTTTGAGTGTGAATCCCACAAGGAATCTGTTGTGGCATCTGTCCTAAATCTCAGGACAAGGCTGAAGAAACTCATGGGCTTGGCCCAGGAGAACCTGGCAGAAGCCCAACAGCAGAAAAAGGTCTGGTATGACATGAATGCTCAAGCTAGAGAGTATGCTGTGGGGTAACAGGTTATGGTTCTAATTCCTGTCAGATGCAACAAGCTGCAGGCAGCTTGGGAGGGACCCTTCAAAGTGGTAAGGAAGGTCAATGATGTTAACTACATGTTAGAACTGCTAGGCAGGATGCAGGGGCACAAACTGTACCATGTTAAGATGATGAAACCTTACCATGATAGAGAGGCCCTTGTGCTAAGTATTTGCAGTGGATGGCAGGAGGAGTCTGAGGGGGATCTGGTGACTGTTCTCCTCAGTGAGGCTCAGACTGACACCTCAGTGGAAGGGGTAGCAATGTTCCAGCAGCTATATCCTACCAAGGTTTGAAAAATCCGAGCAGTGTTACAGGAGTTTGGGGGCATGCTCACTGGGAAACCCGGGTGTACCCACCTGGTGCAACACCATGTGGATACAGGACCCCAGTGACCTATAAAGCAGGCCCCTTATAGAGTGACTGAGAGAGTCAAACAGACTCTGAGGGAGGAGATACAGGAAATGTTAAAACTGGTGTAATACAGGAATCCAGCAGTCTTTGGGCCTCCCCAGTGGTGCTGGTACCAAAGAAGAATGGCAGTACCAAGTCCTGTGTGGACTACAGAAAATTAAGTAGTCACACAGAGTCAGATGCTTACCCCATGCCTAGGACAGATGAAGCCCTAGAGCAGCAGGGTGGGGCTAAGTATCTTACCACTACTGATCTTACTAAGGGCTATTAACAGGTGTCTTTGACTCCCAATGCTAGAGAGAGGTCAGCCTTTGTGACTCCTTTCTGCTTATATGAATTCATGAAGATGCCCTTTGGGATGCAAAATGTCCCAGTGACTTTCCAGAGGCTGATAGATCCTATTCTATCAGGAGCAGGAGGTTTTGCCTTTGCTTACCTGGAAGATATTGCCATGTACAGCCATTCCTGGCAAGAGTACCTTCAGTATGTCAGGGAGGTGCTGGGCAGACTATAGAGGGCAGGGTTGACCATTAAGCCCAGTAAGTGTCAGGTGGGTATGGCAGAGATCTCCTACCTGGGACATAGAGTGGGGAGTGGTAAGATTAGACCAGGACCTGACAAAGTGAAAGTCATTCAGGCATGACCTGCTCCTGTCACCAGAAAGCAGGTGTGGGCTTTCTTAGGGACAGCAGGGTACTACAGAAAGTTTGTCTCCAATTATAGTAACATAGCTCCTCCCCTCACAGATCTGACAAGGAAAAACAGGCCAGATAAGGTATTGTGAACCCCAGCATGTGAGCAGGCATTCCAGAAGCTTAAAGAAGCTTTGGGAGGACCCTCTGTCTCAGCCAGTTCAGATTACAGCAAATAATTTGTTGCAGGTGGATGCTTCAACCCATGGGTTGGGGGCTATACTCAGCCAGGTTTCTCAGAGGGAGAAGAGCACCCAGTGATATATCTCAGCCATAGGCTCCAACCCAGGGAGGAATGCTATGCAGCTGCAGAAAAGGAATGTCTAGCCATAGTGTGGGCACTGCAGAAACTTCAGCTATATCTTTATGGAAATAAATTCACTGTAGTTACAGACCATAGTCCCTTAACATGGCTACATTGAGCCAGCCAGCAAAATTCCAAGCTACTAAGGTGGAGCCTAGGGTTGCAGGCATATTATATGATGCTGCAACACTGCAGTGGGGTTAGCAATGCCATTGCAGATGAACTGTCAATACAGGATATGGGGAAATGTATTCTCAGATAGACTTATCCCTCTCAAGCAACATTTCTCAATGGTCACTTGAAAAACTAGCTGGGTCTTCAAAAGGGGGAAGAAGTGTGACAAAGGTGGTACTTCTAGCACAGCTAGGTAGAATTTTTTAAATAATTATATGCCATTTGTGAATATCAACATAATTTATATAAGATACTTGTGTTATAACTGTATTAGAACTGTATGTCATGTGTATATCAAACTGGTTTGTATAGACATGTGTGTTGAAAAGGTATTTTATAAAGTGTTTGTATTTGAAATGCATCCACAGTGTGCCCTACTGGAAGAGAACAGAAATGTACATGTACTATTGTTAATGTTTAAATGGAGCAGAGGAAACTGGAGGGCTGACTTCAGTACAGCAAAGTTTTGAAAAATACCTGAAATTAAATTACTTTATAGGTTATGCAATAAAACATGGTATCTTTCAGTTTTCATTGCAGCTAGAGAATTAGAGTGTGTGCTGGAAAGCTTTCTGTATTGTCTTCAGAGTGAACTAATTACTACCTTAGAAAGCATGAAGGAATGCAATTGTTTTATGACTTCCAGCACCTGACAAAGATCTAAGGTCTATGTATTTTTACAGGTAGATGCTAAATACTCCCAGGTTCCGGCAATGGGGGCTTCACCTGGGAACTACAAATCAGATGACAACAAGGGATGTCATTCTGCGAGCTATCCCAACAGTAATATTTGAGATATTATTTTGAGAAATCTCTTACTGAAACAGAGCATTCTGTATTCTGTTTTGGACCTGACAACAGCTAAGAGATCCATTTACCACATCTACCTTGCTCTCTTAGTAAGTTCTTAGGTTATAGTAATTCTTTTAGATTCAGTCAAGAATATAGTGAAGTTTAGTTTAGATATTTGTCTTTATTTATTTGAGACTGCCTGTAGTGTTGTCTTAAATATTTTTGTGGTTTTGAACTCTGATGTCACTGTGAATATATATTTAGTATTGTCTTGTTATTTTATTATTTATTATTAAACATATTTAAACCTTTCATTGTGGCTGATCTGTCTAGAGATATTTAAGTGTTGAGAGTACTTGCATATTTATTTGGGGATACTTTGTAGGCCACTTCTAGTAGCCTTGCTCTTGGTCAAACTACCATTTGTATTAATATTAATATTACATAGTAAAAATGGACACCCTTTGTTAAGGGCCTTAAAGTAGCTGATAAGGGGTTCTGGTGGCAGGGGCAGAATGGGGCATAGCTAGTAAACCTGTGCCAGCCTTTCCCAGGTACGTGTGTGTGTGTAAAATAAATCTCCAAGACTGTGTGTCAGCTACTTGGGAAGGGACACAAAGCACTGGTTGGACAGAGAGAGTGTTGGAAGACTTGGCTAGGAACTCTGGCTAAGGACTCAACTCTATAGCTGTGCCGATGAGGAGATTTATTAGGGATCTGGAAAAAGAGTGAGAAATGAGCCGCGGTCTCTGTATTCTTTTAAGGGAAATTGCACTTGATGCGGAGAGCTGCAACTGGAATTACTGTGTGTACCTATCATCCTCCCAGTGTATGTCCTCCACTGTTGCCAGTGGTGAGGATTGATGCTGCTTGATTAGTGGTCCAGTGGTGGGTCATCACAGTCTGTAGGTTGTATGTTTGGCTGTTCAGATTCTGTGAGACCTTGTGAGGTCTTAGCCCCGCCTGTTGGAATTGAAAATACATGCCATAATAGGGACTCCTCAACCAACAGTGGTGTACACAATCCTCTTCTATTTGCTGGGAAACATTGGTGTTGTGGAAGTGATCTAATAGCCAGGACATTTTGATGGTGTTTCTTATTGCAGGATAATCAAACATCACTGTAGACACTAAGACATACCAGAACCCTCTGCTAGAACTACATCTACATTAAAAGAGTATCCAGGCAATCTTCCAAGTCAAGGTTAGGCTGGAGTTTTAGCTATTAATAGCCAAGGATAATTTGGTTCTCAGATTCTGCTACTTTGAAGAGGACAAATATGAGTGGCTAGGGGACATATTATTTCTACACAGCAGGCAAATGTTTTTTATGTATTCTTTTCATTTCCTCAACTCATCATTTGATTACAAGATTTTGAGTTGGAGGGCTTGGCTTCATCTTAGCAATTCTGAGGTTGCCCACGGTAGTATGCTGTTTGACCCTTAAGCTTTTAGTTTCTCTTGACATTATTCTAAACCATGATATTAGTGCCACCACACTGTGGCAGGATGACCACTTTCAACTTGATGCATGCTTCCTGTAGCAGCTTCTGTTATTTCTCCTCATTTTCCAGGGAAATATCAGCAGTGCTAAAACAGGAGGTCTTTCACTAGAAGTATGTACACAACAAAGCTGAGAAATGTCACTGTTTCAGCAGAAAAGTATATTTTGCCTTCTCAGTCACTGAATATCCAAGTCTGGAAGAATTGTGTCAGGAAACTGTTTTATATGGGCTACAGTTATTGTGTTGTCAAGGATCGTGTTCCCATTAACTCAACACAGCATGACTTGGAGGGGGGACATAGCAGACCCTGAGCTTGGTACAGAAGATTAAACTTTTTTTAGCCATTCTTATGAAGGACCATTATCTTCTTTGAGACTTGAATTTGGTGTTGGTTATGTTCGTCTATTAACCTTTGATCTCACTGGGTACATATATCTGATAATCATCTCCAGAAAGATCTTGTTCCTGATAGACTTTAATTCTTCTAAGTGGGTCAGTGAGCTGTAGGCATTGTTACATTATGAACATTGTTTGGTCTTCAATGATGACTGTTTGTCACTGAGGATCAAATTTTTCCTTTGTCCATTGGTGATATCTGAATTCTCCTTCAGCTTGTCTGTCCTTACCCCATTTTACCTTAGTTAGGGCAGAACTAAAGGGGACTGCATCCTGCACAGTTTTAATGTTCGCTGTTGTATTTTCAACTCTAGGGGGAGCATGAGTTCAGAAGACGTATCTGTATGCCTGCTTAGAGCATGGTAAAAAGGGACATGAGAACTAAAAAATAAACCTTAGCCAAAGGGAATGCCGATTGGATTATTCTTTCATGCATCAGCTCAGTGGCTGTCAACTTTGGCTGACTAAGGTCATTTCACCCAGAGTTGTGCACATAGTAAATATTTACATTGATGCCACATGGTCTGTAGTCCATGCCATCACGAGATGCTGTAGCTGGATCTCCACTCCACTAAAAGAGTATCATTTTTTGTACTTCAGGGTTTTGAGTGCTTCAGTTTGGTACTTTCTGAGCCCAGGATTTTTGCTTTATTTTTTAATTTGCACTTTACATATAAGTGGTGACTTTTAGATATCACTTAGTATTCTACCTAGTTCCCAACCACTACAGAGGTCCCCTTAAACTAAACTGTAGTAGTCCATCATTGTATCTGTGATGTGATAAGTAGGGGTCTATATTAGTTCGCCAAAATCTGATTTCAGCGAACACCTAATCGTCAACCCCGATTTAGAGAATATCACTTCATCGATTTGCTGACTTTACCATCGGCAAAGAAGTAGATGGCTGACTACACAACTTTGCCCTTTACTCCACTGTAGTGCTATTTCAGAGTTGGTATATATATAGTTAGGGTGGGTGGGGGCAAAGCCTCCCACTTGAGTGGGTTTGATTTACATAGATGTTGGTCTGTTTTGCTGCAGGGCAAGTATATACTTGCCCTTGGAAAATTCAGCAAATCGCTGAAGCAATTTTCGCTGGTTAGGGGTCGATGATTCCGTGTGGGCTGAAATCAGATTTCAGTGAACAAATATAGACCAGATAAGTTGATGCTATTTCTTTAGATGGGCCTACAAGCACTACAATATATGATAACCAGTCAAATTAAAATCCTAAAGTATTATACTGTAATAATCATAACTGCTAGTCAGCATAATCTGGTTGAACCTGTGACTGGGAGCACCTGCCTTGTATCCTTTATATCAGGAGCATGCCACCCTTTCCTACCAACAGGAATAGATATGCAGAACAGGTGATAGATTAGATTTATACTATAGTAGCTTGGAGGAACAGCCTATGACGTACATTTATGGCATCAGCTTGAGTTACTTAATGATCTCTGTGTTAAAGCAGATGAGTACTGCCTGTCATGTAAACTGGATTTAAATCTGATGAACTTTAAGGGTGAAATCACTCATCTATTTGTTTTCCAACAAAGAAGTTTTGATTTCTAAACAAGTTGCATTTGCTTGATTACTTTGAAGTCTTAGCTGAGCTTATATACAGTGCAATGTCATTTTTTCCTAATTTTAAGGATTCTCAGCCAACATCTTTGTTGTTCACAAGTACCAGTTTTCCCTTTTGTTCTCCTTACCCTCCTAAGGCTGGAAAACAATTGTGCCTCAACACAAGGATCTGTACTCCACACACACACACACACACACACACATATATATATATATATATATATATAATATAATTTCCATATATGGGTTCCGTTCAGAAGCTTGAAATACTGAAATCTCGAATTTCAGTATCTCGAGCCCAAGAAGCCGAATCCACAGAACAGCAAAAGTTCAGAAGCATGAAATTTAAAACTTCGAATACCGGAGGTTTTGAATTTCACGCTTCTAAACTTCCGCTTCGGTCATGTCTTCAAGTAAGTATGTGTGTGTTAAGGGGTTTGGGTATGGACTGTGGTGTGTGTCAATGTGTTTTGTTGCCGTGATGTGTGTGTGCGAGGAGAATGTAGCTTGCATGGTGGTGTTTTGTGTGTGTTTGTATGTAGTGCGACCTCAGAGTGGGAATATTTAAGTAGGGGGTGTGTATGGGCGCAGTCCCCCACATGGGGGGTGCAGGGAGGCTTGACCCCCTGCTTTCATGTAGTAGATAGATTGTGTGTGTTTCTGTGGAGAATGGTGTGTGTGTGTGTGTGTGTGTGTGTGTGTGTGTGTGTGTGTGTGTGTGTGTGTGTGTGTGTGTGTGTGTGTGTGTGTGTGTGTGTGTGTGTGTGTAGTAGTACTTCAAAATTCAAAACCTCAGGTATTCGAGGTTTTGAATTTCGCGGTTTTCAGGTTTCATTGTATGGATTCGGCTTCTTGGGCTCAAAATACTGAAGATTTCAGTATTTTGAGCTTCTGAAGTGAATATATATATATATATATATATATATATATATATATATATATATATATACGTGTATATTGATTCTTTAAGTGATCTTCATACCTCAGAAACATAGATCACAGTGATCTTAGTTCAAATTCTGACAAGCTGAAATTGTTATACTAAAAGTTAGTAAGATTATCATAAAAGAAAAAAGTTAAGTAAAAATAGGAGGGATGCCACCCATGAGTTAACAAAAAACAAATGAACATGACATGGTAAGTTGGAACCTAAATGACCACTTTAAAGAACTGAAAGTGTGAAGGGAGAATTGTAGAATGGGAAATATTCTTTTCTTTAGAAATAGAGTCCATCTGCCAAGAAATTGTTAGTGTCTGGATTTAAATGTGGAAAATATCTTTGTCTTTGATCTCTTTTTATGGGTGATACATTGGTTAGTGTTACACTGAATATGATTTCTGCTTCAGAGTACTAATGTTGGTTTGGAAATTTGTGGTTTCCCCCTTGTCCCCTGTTAAGTGTCACATCATCATTCTACTGACAGTGTCAGTTATCCACCTGTTGTGGAGTGGAGGTGTCCTGCCAGTACACTTTACAACTCCGTGTCACTGTCCTCAGGATGTGATGTACATATTTGACTAACAACAGTCAACATCAGCCACCTGTGGAAAGAAGAAGAGGGGGTTGCTTCTGGGCTGACCCTGTTAAGAATTTTATGTAATACATGGTTACTGAGACCTGTGAGTGATGTATTGCTTTATTCAAGAAAAAATTAGCCTAACTTACGATGCATTGTTTGATGACGTTGTTCAACTATTGATATGGATTTCAGCCCTGAGGATGAGAAATATTAAGGATTAGATTTACACAGGGGCTACATGCAGTACTTGCGTCTTGATGTAGTAAATCTATATGTATAATAAAATCCATACTGTGGCTGATGTTGTGCTGTGAAAGTACTGGTGTCAACACTACCTTTGATGAGTCTGGTAGCATCCTTGTCAGCACCAAAGTCATTACCCCTTATGGACAGATGGTATTCCTCATCTGGTACTAAAGGTTGTACTATGGAAAGGCCACCTCGAGAACATGTACAGGCAGTTGCATTCTGTACAGTTTTGCCTTTGCATGGCCAACAATGTCATCTGTTTTTTCCTGCACTGTGGCAAGGGCACAGTTCCTCTGTTACAGCATTGATGACAGCCATTACGTGACTGAATGCCTTAAACTTTTCTGCCAGTTTTGGCCCCCCTTTACTAAACATTTGTTTCCCATACATCCATGAGGATATGACTGTTCTCAATGTCTCTACAGTGATTTTTCCTGGTGCTGTACCATATTGTACATTTAAGCAAATATTGCAAATATTGTCTCACAGTTAACCAATGTGCCCAACACATGACTTCCCAAAGTTATAGTTTTCTTTCATGTATGTCAAGCCAGTATTGCAATTTTTGTCCAGTGTCATTCTCCCTACTAATGCTGCCTGATGTTACCTGCAACGAAATATTGTCCAAACATGAACCACTTTCCCACACGACACCCTACAGTAGTAGTAATTTTCCAGCACAACCATAACAACTATTGGAGAAATGTAGGAAGTGCAGTATTAAACTTTTATCTGTCATGTATGCCTGTTGTGCTAGTGCTAAATGTTTATATATTTTTCCTGTTAGGCTGTGGTATTGCTTAGGTAATATACTTAAATTAAGTTACATATTGCTGTTTATCCTGTACCAAGCCACTGATAGTGAAAACTAGACCATAAAACACCTTAACACATGCATAAAGCTACAGAAATGTCACTGTTCACATTCCCACTGTTGTCATTCATAAGCCCGTAAAACACCATTAACGAACATGTCTTACTAGTAAGAGAAAGGTTCTGGACATCAGGTATCAGTCATCTACACAACTGTTCTTTTTGCTAATTTCTGTGTCTTGATTAATTTCTAATTATTTTAGTTAGTTCATGCTTTTTGCAGACTGTCGACAAAGAACTTGAAAAAATGGCAGACTGAAAGCAGTTGTTGTAAGGTACTGATGATTTAGAACTTTCTTATTCAACTGATGCTCAGCCATGCTAATCTCCATGAACTGCACTTTAAAACAGTTGTGTACCTTAAATTTTTGACATAAATATCTGTGGGCGGTCAGGATAAACTGTGCTGCACTGTGATGGCCTTGTAATCGTGCATGAATGCAGAGCGCTTCTCAGTAATGTTTAAACATGCTAGACATGATGTCCTTTAACTCTGTTGATCTGCAAGTGAGAAGCATATAAAGGGTGCCATAAAAAGTGTCTGATGCTGATATCTTCTGCCATATGTACAACAGACGTACATAGGGGCTACACCCCCCCCCCCTGATCATAAGTAAGCATGGTATTCCTTAAGCCCTTTAACTCTGTATTGATCTGCAGGTGTGTCAGCCATGTTAAAGTGTGCAGCAACATCTATCTGATGCTGAGCAATCTGCCATATGTGCAGTACAGCTGTAAATGGGGTACACCCACCTTACTCATGTTTGTATGCTATACTTCATTAACTCTGACCTGAAAGTATAGCTGTCTATCTAGCTTTTTGCTAATTTCTGTGTCTTGATTAATTTCTAATTATATATATATATATATATATATATATATATATATATATATATATATATATATATATAAAATTTATTTATATATGTGTATAATATAAAATCATATATGGTTGTAATTCAAAAGGTGGAATACGTATTTGTTTGAAAAAGTTTTGTCTGTGACAAAAAGGGGGATAATGGACAAATATTGCATGCTGTGTGAATCACATGTGGTTGAATTTAGTTTTATATAGTGTAGGTTAGCAAGAGTGTGCAGGAAAATTAATGTTTGAATAAAAAATAATTGTGAGGATGTGCAGGTCTGTGCTGTAGCAGTTGTGAATATGCAAGTGTTCATGGGTAAGGGATAGAGTAAGCTTTAGGTGAGTGGATAGGTTTAGTGTTGTGCATGTTTTGTATTATGTGTGCTCTGTGTCCTTTTGTGTGACACTGTTAGGGAAAAGTTATTAATAACACTCCCCCTGTGCCATCTTACTCATATGTGCTACCTTAACAGTAACCCTGCCCCTTACCCCCTGTCCCAGTTCTTAGCCTTACACATTATGTTACTAAAAACTTTTTCATTAATAGTATCACTAATTAGGTTCCTCCCTACAGTCGATTGGTGTTTGAAAGACATGCATGAATGGGAGAGCATTCGTTGAAGGCTGGGCATTGGGCGGGCACCTCGGCACTGTAAAAGTCTACTGCCAATCATTAGCGGACTGGAGTTCTGCTGTGGCAACCCCTAACCGGGAAAAGCCGAAAGAAGAAGAACAAGTATCACTAATTAGGTGACACTTAAGCTTGGTTTTGTAGCTGAAAGTTTACTGATAGAGGGCTTTTTTCGTGGGAGAGAAGTATTCAGTATTTTGTGATTCTCAAATTTTTTGTTCAACCCTTTGTGATTCTCTCTTTTAAGTTTTCTTTCTTTCATAAAATAATCATATGCATTACCCTGTGGGCCTCAAGGTGAGTGGCAGACCTATACCCCCCCTACTTAAGAGCTTCAGAACCTGATGAGGAAGTGTTTGAGCAGGTGATAGGTAGATGCCTTCAATGATTTCAAACTCTCTTTCGGCATGTACATGACTCGCTGACCGAGTCAGCCCTAACCACCAAGCCACTGGAGACCACCACACCTCAACACTGGGGGCCACCTCTCAGCATCAGAGAGGAGGAAAAAGAGTAATTGAGGTCCTCTGGATCAGTGTGTGACCTGCCTGCAGACCACCTCACCCAACCCCTTTTATGTCTGTATGCCATTTGTTTGTCTTTTGTCCCACAGCTATGTCAGCCCACAATAGTGTTTCTGTCTTTTATGTCTTTTTGTTTTCTTCATTTTTCTCCAATCCTCTCACATATACCCGAGATGGGTCTGCATCCCACAAAAACATAGCATCCCTCCTCTCCTATCTTCTCCAGCAAAATACTCTTAATGGATTCCTTTTGTGTTTTCCCTCCTCTTCTCTCTTTCTATCATTTCCAGCTTTCCTAACTTCCTCCTTGACAACCTTAAAAAGACCAGTCAGGGGTGTCTACATCAGGACACCCTTACATTTCCATAAATAAACCTTATAGCTGTTTTAATTTACTGCTGCCAGACTGCACTCAGGACTGCTGTCCTCAGAATTCCACAGAAAGCAGGCACAGGCTTATATCCACTTCCATATAATGAAAATATGCCAAAAACAGTCATGCAAATATAAATATGTGTCTTCTTCTGCATTTAACCAAAAAAGTTGGCATCTATTTTATGCATTTACATGTATGAAATTTTACCAAACAATTTTATGAAATTACAAGCTGCCATCAGTGTTGTGGGCATTTCCATTCAGTGCTATGATGTTCCATAATCAGTACTGTTCATTCATGCTCAGTCGATTTACACAATGGCTCAGCACAGCTATGCACTTTAAATACACATATAATCTTTTAATTAATTTCTTCCCACATTTCTTTAGATGCTAAATCAGCATCCCAGGTATCTCATCCTGTCAGAACCCCACAAAAAAGAGATGCACCGTACCAAGTCATATGTTCTGGCATAGTTCAATGGTATAACCTTTCTTTTTGCTTAATTTATTTTATCTCTTGCTATACTTTTAAATATGTCAGGTATCAAATAGTTTATATCACTTTCTGAATTAGTAATGTATAAGGGATATTTTTCTCAATAGTTTCATACAGCTCTGTGTAGTACTATTGATATTTTTACTGCTGAGATGTACTGACAATGAAGTGAGATGTAGATTTTTTTTCACTGTGGATTATATAAATCACTACCCTCTAAACTTTTCTTCATGAAGTTCTTCTGTAAGCTGTCTCTGTCTTGTAGTTTCAACATTGTTAAATTTGTGAAATAAAAAATATTTCTTAAGCCTTTTAGGATAGATTGAACATTTGGGAACATTTTACTTATTGCTGAACTATTGGGTGCTGTTTAGTTTTGGCATATCAAATCAATAAAATTTAAAAACAACATCATAAAAGGGTAGTGGCTTGTCATGTAATGGACAGAAGGCTGCAGCTGTACTGTCATTACACTGAATGAGCTGAAAGTTGTTTTCTTTCCTTTACAGGAGAAGCTGACAACATCTTTGTCTTACCAGCAATCAAGTCTGAAGCATTTTAAAGAAATAATGTGTCAGCAAGAAATGAAGGTATCAGAAATCACAGTAAGTCTGTTGTATTTAGTTTTTTTTTCTTGCTTTATTTCTTTCTTTTTTTTTTTTAATAATGTTACATTTTTTAGACCCATGCCAGAAGTTTACAGTTGCACATAACATCGGAATTTGCTAAGCTTCACCATTTCCTCCAGGAGAAGGAAGAAAATCTGGTCCAACAGCTGAAGGAGGAAGAAAGAGAAATTCTGAGGGAGATGGAGGAAAACCTGAGAAAAATTGAAGAAGGTATTAATGCCTTTCAGGAATCAATCTCTAATACTCAGTTACAGTTGCAGCAGCAGGATGCACTGATGTTTCTAAAGGTAAGGTTATATTTGTCTGTATAAGATCCTATGAATGTTGTTTTAATACTGTCACCTTTGCAAAATTATCAATTTTGATTCACCTTGTACAGCTGCAGGTCTATATCTGATGGAAACATTGCAAAATAACACAACTCTTTAAAGTACATTGTCACATTTCTGATAGGAAATGCAAATAACAAACCCATGGAGATGGGAGTAGTCTCCTTACCCTGTTTGTTTGTTTGTGTCTTTCGGCTTTTTCCCGGTTAGGGGTCGCCACAGCGGAACTCTGGTCCGCTAATGATTGGTAGTGGATTTTTACGTACCGGGTTACCAGCCCTGACGCACAACCTTCAACGAAGACACGCTTTTTAAAGTGTTTGTTGCAAAACTTGCATTACTTCTTCAGATAAAGTTGTTGATAAGTATATCCCCTTGAATATCTGTGTGAAGCAGAAAATGTCTCCCACGGCATCATGAAAGACTAAACCCACAGTAACTTGCTAACTACATTTAGTGTATAAGCTACAGTTTTATCATGCAGCATCCAGCAACAGCTGAGTTTTATATTTTAGTAAGAAAATTTATCAGGTATGTCTCATAGGTGGATCATTGTACATTGTATACTAATGCATATGACATTTATTAGTGAAACATGTTCCTCTAAAGTTGTGTATTGTCTTTGACTACCCAGAATGCTTTGCTATAGTATTTAAATCATTGCTAATAACTAAGCTTGCACATCATCTGCAGCTTTAACATCAGGTGTAGAATAAGAGATTAAAGTAACTGTAAAACACATGCAAAATCTAACAATACACTTAAGGTTTTACAACATGAAAATTATGAAAAAGACAAAATGTACATTTAGTATGTATGAATGTCATTTTGACTGAATCACACTTCACTGAATCAGGGTGGCTGCGGTGGTACAGCGGTTAGCGTTACCACCTCACAGCAAGAGGTTCTCTGGTTTAATCCTTGGCTAGGGTGCCTTCTGTGTGGAGTCTGCATGTCCTCCTTATGTTCGTGTGGGTTTCCTCTGGGTGCTCCGGTTTCCTCCCAATGACATTCTGTAAGTGGATTGGATACTCTAAATTGGCCCTAGGTGTGAGTGCGTGCATGTGTGTGCCTGCTGTGGAAGGTTGGGCACTGGTCTGGCAACTCAACACCATAAAACTCCACTACCAATAATGAGCAGACAGGTGATCCTCTGTGGTGACCCCTAACTGGGAAAAGCTGAAAGAAGAAGAAAGAGAAGACACTTCACTGAATCACAAACAACTAAACATACTTGAGCAAAAAAAAAAAAATTGATTGAAACTCATTTAATATAATCATATTGACTGAAAAATGGTTTTAAACCAAGCATACCTTAAAAAACGCTTTTTTTGTTTTTGCATGGGAGCAAGCCTGCACCTTCATTTAGGTGGCTTTGCCCAACAACCCTATACCTAAATATACTAATTCCATTGTTGTGCAGCAGTTGATAACACACACACACACACACACACACACACACACACACACACACACACACACACACACACACACACACACTTGCTCAGTAGCTCTTTACCTTACAGTTTTCAGTCAATTGTTATTCAGTATCCTGTGATTTCAGACATACTCTGTACATTGCCTGCCTGCCCATTTTAACCTTTTCTAAATTTTGGGTGGTTGTGCCTATGTACCCATCAACTGTCTCTTTAAAGCTCTTCAGATTCCTCTTGTTTGAATTTGATTTGTTCAGCTATCCCTTAGATTTACCTCATTCATTGTAGGAGTTAGTGCCACCTAGTGGTTATTTACTGTTCTGTTTTAAACTGTAATCCAGTTAAAATATATTTTTCACATTTTGAAGCATCTTTGTTTCATTTGTAGTAATACTACTGATGGTTAAGTTGGAAGTGATTTTGCAGAAAACACTAAAACACCTTAACACATGCATAAAGCTACAGAAATGTCACTGTTCACATTCCCACTGTTGTCATTCATAAGTCTGTGAAAACACCATTAACGAACATGTCTTACTAGTAAGAGAAAGGTTCTGGACATCAGGTGTCAGTCATCTACACAACTGTTCTTTTTGCTAATTTCTGTGTCTTGATTAATTTCTAATTATTTTAGTTAGTTCATGCTTTTTGCAGACTGTCGACAAAGAACTTGAAAAAATGGCAGACTGAAAGCAGTTGTTGTAAAGTACTGATGATTTAGAACTTTCTTATTCAACTGATGCTCAGCCATGCTAATCTCCATGAACTGCACTTTAAAACAGTTGTGTACCTTAAATTTTTGACATAAATATCTGTGGGTGATCAGGATAAGCTGTGCTGCAGTGTGATGGCCTTGTGATTGTGCATGAATGCAGAGCGCTTCTCAGTAATGTTTAAACATGCTAGACATGATGTCCTTTAACTCTGTTGATCTGCAAGTGAGAAGCATATAAAGGGTGCCATAAAAAGTGTCTGATGCTGATATCTTCTGCCATATGTACAACAGACGTACATAGGGGCTACACCCCCCCCCTGATCATAAGTAAGCATGGTACTCCTTAAGCCCTTTAACTCTGTATTGATCTGCAGGTGTGTCAGCCATGTTAAAGTGTGCAGCAACATCTATCTGATGCTGAGCAATCTGCCATATGTGCAGTACAGCTGTAAATGGGGTACACCCACCTTACTCATGTTTGTATGCTATACTTCATTAACTCTGACCTGAAAGTATAGCTATCTATCTAGCTATATAGGTATGTAATACATATATATATATATATATATATATATATATATATATATATATATATATATATATATATATATAATGTATTTATATATGTGTATAATATAAAATCATATATGGTTGTAATTCAAAAGGTGGAATACGTATTTGGTTGAAAAAGTTTTGTCTGTGACAAAAAGGGGGATAATGGACAAATATTGCATGCTGTGTGAATCACATGTGGTTGAATTTAGTTTTATATAGTGTAGGTTAGCAAGAGTGTGCAGGAAAATTGTTTGAATAAAAAATAATTGTGAAGATGTGCAGGTCTGTGCTGTAGCAGTTGTGAATATGCAAGTGTTCATGGTTAAGGGATAGAGTAAGCTTTAGGTGAGTGGATAGGTTTAGTGTTGTGCATGTTTTGTATTATGTGTGTTCTGTGTCCTTTTGTGTGACACTGTTAGGGAAAAGTTATTAATAACACTCCCCCTGTGCCATCTTACTCATATGTGCTACCCTAACAGTAACCCTGCCCCTTCCCCCCTGTCCCAGTTCTTAGCCTTACACATTATGTTACTAAAAACTTTTTCATTAATAGTATCACTAATTAGGTTCCTCCCTACAGTCGATTGGTGTTTTGAAAGACATGCGTGAATGGGAGAGCCTTCGTTGAAGGTTGGGCATTGGGCGGGCACCTCGGCACTGTAAAAGTCTACTGCCAATCATTAGCGGACTGGAGTTCTGCTGTGGCAACCCCTAACTGGGAAAAGCTGAAAGAAGAAAAACAAGTATCACTAATTAGGTGACACTTAAGCTTGGTTTTGTAGCTGAAGGTTTACTGATAGAGGGCTTTTTTCGTGGGAGAGAAGTATTCAGTATTTTGTGATTCTCAAATTTTTTGTTCAACCCTTTGTGATTCTCTCTTTTAAGTTTTCTTTCTTTCATAAAATAATCATATGCATTACCCTGTGGGCCTCAAGGTGAGTGGCAGACCTATACCCCCCTACTTAAGAGCTTCAGAACCTGATGAGGAAGTGTTTGAACAGGTGATAGGTAGATGCCTTCAACGGTTTCAAACTCTCTTTCGGCATGTACAAGACTCTTTGACCGAGTCAGCCCTAACCACCAAGCCACTGGAGACCACCACTCCTCAACACTGGGGGCCACCTCTCAGCATCAGAGAGGAGGAAAAAGAGTAATTGAGGTCCTCTGGATCAGTGCGTGACCTGCCTGCAGACCACCTCACCCAACCCCTTTTATGTCTGTATGCCATTTGTTTGTCTTTTGTCCCACAGCTATGTCAGCCCACAATAGTGTTTCTGTCTTTTATGTCTTTTTGTTTTCTTCATTTTTCTCCAATCCTCTCACATATACCCGAGATGGGTCTGCATCCCACAAAAACATAGCATCCCTCTTCTCCTATCTTCTCCAGCAAAATACTCTTAATGGATTCCTTTTGTGTTTTCTCTCCTCTTCTCTCTTTCTATCATTTCCAGCTTTCCTAACTTCCTCCTTGACAACCTTAAAAAAGGCCAGTCAGGGGTGTCTACATCAGGACACCCTTACTTTTCCATAAATAAACCTTATAACTGTTTTTTAATTTACTGCTGCCAGACTGCACTCAGGACTGCTGTCCTCAGAATTCCACAGAAAGCAGGCACAAGCTTACATCCGCTTCCGTATAATGAAAAGATGCCAAAAACAGTCATGCAAATATAAATATGTGTCTTCTTCTGCATTTAACCAAAAAAGTTGGCATCTATTTTATGCATTTACATGTATGAAATTTTACCAAACAATTTTATGAAATTACAAACTGCCATCAGTGTTGTGGGCACTTCCATTCAGTGCTATGATGTTCTATAATCAGTACTGTTCATTCATGCTCAGTCGATTTACACAATGGCTCAGCACAACTATGCACTTTAAATATACATATAATTTTTTAATTAATTTCTTCCCACGTTTCTTTAGATGCTAAATCAGCATC
The DNA here is from genome assembly GCF_019279795.1 of Protopterus annectens. NCBI lineage: Eukaryota > Metazoa > Chordata > Ceratodontiformes > Protopteridae > Protopterus > Protopterus annectens. Next base: position 1,499,911,506 of record NC_056744.1, on the reverse strand, counting down.
CCAGGTATCTCATCCTGTCAGGACCCCACAAAAAAGAGATGCTCTGTACCAAGTCATATGTTCTGGCATAGTTCAATGGTATAACCTTTCTTTTTGCTTAATTTATTTTATCTCTTGCTATACTTTTAAATATGTCAGGTATCAAATAGTTTATATCACTTTCTGAATTAGTAATATATAAGGGATATTTTTCTCAATAGTTTCATACAGCTCTGTGTAGTACTATTGATATTTTTACTGCTGAGATGTACTGACAATGAAGTGAGATGTAGATTTTTTTTCACTGTGGATTATATAAATCACTACCCTCTAAACATTTCTGCATGAAGTTCTTCTGTAAGCTGTCTCTGTCTTGTAGGTTCAACATTGTTCAATTTGTGAAATAAAAAAATATTTCTTAAGCCTTTTAGGATAGATTGAAAGTTTGGGAACATTTTACTTATTGCTGAACTATTGGGTGCTGTTTAGTTTTGGCATATCAAATCAATAAAATTTAAAAACAACATCATAAAAGGGTAGTGGCTTGTCATGTAATGGACAGAAGGCTGCAGCTGTACTGTCATTACACTGAATGAGCTGAAAGTTGTTTTCTTTCCTTTACAGGAGAAACTGACAACATCTTTGTCTTACCAGCAATCAAGTCTGAAGCATTTTAAAGAAATAATGTGTCAGCAAGAAATGAAGGTATCAGAAATCACAGTAAGTCTGTTGTATTTAGTTTTTTTTTCTTGCTTTATTTCTTTCTTTTTTTTTTAATAATGTTACATTTTTTAGACCCATGCCAGAAGTTTACAGTTGCACATAACATCGGAATTTGCCAAGCTTCACCATTTCCTCCAGGAGAAGGAAGACAATCTGGTCCAACAGCTGAAGGAGGAAGAAACAGAAATTCTGAGGGAGATGGAGGAAAACCTGAGAAAAATTGAAGAAGGTATTAATGCCTTTCAGGAATCAATCTCTAATACTCAGTTACAGTTGCAGCAGCAGGATGCACTGATTTTTCTAAAGGTAAGGTTATATTTGTTTGTATAAGATCCTATGAATGTTGTTTTAATACTGTCACCTTTGCAAAATTATCAATTTTGATTCACCTTGTACAGCTGCAGGTCTATATCTGATGGAAACATTGCAAAATAACACAACTCTTTAAAGTACATTGCCACATTTCTGATAGGAAATGCAAATAACAAACCCATGGAGATGGGAGTAGTCTCCTTACCCTGCTTGTTTGTTTGTGTCTTTCGGCTTTTTCCCGGTTAGGGGTTGCCACAGCGGAACTCTGGTCCACTAATGATTGGTAGTGGATTTTTACATACCGGGTTACCAGCCCTGACGCACAACCTTCAACAAAGGCACGCCTTTTAAAGTGTTTGTTGCAAAACTTGCATTACTTCTTCAGATAAAGTTGTTGATAAGTATATCCCCTTGAATATCTGTGTGAAGCGGAAAACGTCTCCCACGACATCATGAAAGACTAAAACCACAGTAACTTGCTAATTACATTTAGTGTATAGACTACAGTTTTATCATGCAGCATCCAGCAACAGCTGAGTTTTATATTTTAGTAAGAAAATTTATCAGGTATGTCTCATAGGTGGATCATTGTACATTGTATACTAATGCATATGACATTTATTAGTGAAACATTAATGTAAATAAGTAGCTGTTCCTCTAAAGTTGTGTATTGTCTTTGACTACCCAGAATGCTTTGCTAGAGTATTTAAATCATTGCTAATAACTAAGCTTGCACATCATCTGCAGCTTTAACATCAGGTGTAGAATAAGAGATTAAAGTAACTGTAAAACACATGCAAAATCTAACAATACACTTAAGGTTTTACAACATGAAAATTATGAAAAAGACAAAATGTACATTTAGTATGTATGAATGTCATTTTGACTGAATCACACTTCACTGAATCAGGGCGGCTGCGGTGGTACAGCGGTTAGCGTTGCCACCTCACAGCAAGAGGTTCTCTGCTTTAATCCTTGGCTAGGGTGCCTTCTGTGTGGAGTCTGCATGTCCTCCCTGTGGTTGTGTGGGTTTCCTCTGGGTGCTCCGGTTTCCTCCCAATGACATTCTGTAAGTGGATTGGATACTCTAAATTGGCCCTAGGTGTGAGTGCGTGCATGTGTGTGCCTTCTGTGGAAGGTTGGGCGCCGGGCTGGCAACTCAACATCATAAAACTCCACTACCAATAATGAGCAGACAGGTGATCCTCTGTGGTGACCCCTAAGTGGGAAAAGCTGAAAGAAGAAGAAAGAGAAGACACTTCACTGAATCACAAACGACTAAACATACTTGAGCAAAAAAAAAAATTGATTGAAACTCATTTAATATAATCATATTTGACCGAAAAATGGTTTTAAACCAAGCATACCTTAAAAAACGCCTTTTTTTGTTTTTACATGGGAGCAAGCCTGCACCTTCATTTAGGTGGCTTTGCCCAACAACCCTATACCTAAATATACTAATTCCATTGTTGTGCAGCAGTTGATAACACACACACACACACACACACACACACACACACACACACACACACACACACACTCACACACATAAACAGACTTGCTCAGTAGCTCTTTACCTTACAGTTTTCAGTCAATTGTTATTCAGTATCCTGTGATTTCAGACATACTCTGTACATTGCCTGCCTGCCCATTTTAACCTTTTCTAAATTTTGGGTGGTTGTATGCCTATGTACCCATCAACTGTCTCTTTAAAGCTCTTCAGATTCCTCTTGTTTGAATTTGATTTGTTCAGCTATCCCTTAGATTTACCTCATTCCTTGTAGGAGTTAGTGCCACCTAGTGGTTATTTACTGTTTGTTTTAAATTGTAATCCAGTTAAAATATATTTTTCACATTTTGAAGCTTCTTTGTTTCATTTGTAGTAATACTACTGATGGTTAAGTTGGAAGTGATTTTGCAGAAAATGAAGATTATAGCTTGTGTTTAATTGGTTAGTTACACTTAACTCAGTTTCTAAGAAAACCACGTCATGATAGAAATTGGACAATGACTTACATGTAACAGCAAATTATTCTGGGTAAGCAAAAATAATAAAAATAATAATTCTGTAGCAGAGCATCTTCTCACTTACACTGTGGTTTCAGTTCTAAATCACCATGTGTTCATTTTCTGTGCAACTTATCCCAAATGCAAGATCTAATTGGCAACATGTCTTTCTAGGAAGTAAAACATTTTTTGTTGATACATTTATCATGGAAATACAACAGCCTATACAACTTAAGTAATGAGGCACTCTACACTGAGGTCATAGCAGCGATTTTCAGGGGCTGTTGTTATAATAAAAATGAAATGCAGAAACAATGCACTTGTTTCCACCAGAAACTGTATAATTTGGTATTGTATGTGATAAGCATGTTATGTTCAACTCCAAGGGTTTGTTACACTTGCTTTACTACATGGCTAACATAGACTCTAGTCCTGCTGAGGCTGCTTGTACTGATAAAACATATAAACTGGGAGCTTAATTAGCTTAATTAAAGACTTTGTAGGTTAATATAAAGCCATTTCAATTGTGCTGGTTACACAAAGTGTTTATAGTCTTTGTGAAAATTCTGCATCTGTTAAACCTGTTAACTGCTTAAGTGTTTCTTCTCTGTAATATTTTGTATCTGGCATCTAGCATTCTCTTGCATCATACCAAAAAGGACATGAGTATGACATATGTAAATGAATATCTTACCAGTATCTTAAAAATGCAAAATAGCACCAGAACTCCTGATGGAAATCTACCCTTAATGTATCCTATGGGGGTAAATGCAACAGTGCGTAGTTTGTGATTTTAGGTACTTAATGTTAATATGGTATCTACATTCACATTGATATAAGGTGCCTACATTCCCAGTGAAGTCATCCTGTTCATAGACTTCTTTCATTGGATTGCCATTTATTTTTACATTGGGCAGCACATGATGCAGTTATACACAAATAAAGTCAATACAGAGTTTCAAAACTTGCAAACAGTATAGTTTTCTCTAAATCAGAAACTGAATTTATTAACAGTGCCATGCATATATATATATATATATGTATATATATGAAAACAGAGTCAGAACTGAAACATTATACTAATGCAGTAAAGACAAGAGTAGTGATCTAACAAAAGGCAGCTATTGGTATATATCTATTTTAGGTGAGGTAACATTTCTAAAGCTAAAGGATGGCTTTTCTGTATGTGGAATTTTAACTTAACTGATGTCAGTGAAATAGGTCTTCTCAGGGTTATGTTACCATCATAAATTTCAATAAGTGAAGAACTTCAAGCTAACATTGTAGGAATGAACTTATGATTGTCTGGTCTTTTTATTCTCTTTTTCCTATAAGCTGAATCGATGTAATAATACCCACAAAATATGTTTAATATCAACAAATGGTTCTTGATAAGCTGTTCCCCCGGATTCATGAAGCTCGGCGCAAGGCCGGTGTAAGGCTTGCGCCGGCAGTGCAGTGTATAATCGGCGTAGCAGCGCCACATGCATAGTAATGAGTGCACGCCGCAACCACAAACACGTGCAGAGGGCACGTGCACGAGCCCAAGTAGGATGCGCCCGTAGGCGTGGCTGCCGGCAGGCGAGGAGCAACCTAAAGTGCTGACTGTCACAGGCCGCCTGCAATAGTAACCGCACCAGCCAGTGTCCGTGGATAATGAAACATATGCAGAGTATGCAACATAGTACCCGTTCACACAAAACGGAGAACCAAACATTAACCCACGAAGTCCAAATTGTACCCGTCCAAGGAACAAAGGATATGCATAATACCGTGTCCGTCACGCAATGCACTGTCAGTGGGCATACCCAGTGAAGGTGTACCGCAGCATGTCAGCGTGCCGCACCTACACACAAGTAGCCCCATGGGCATGGTCACCAGCAGTAGTGAGAGTACACAGCCGGGCAGCCGTGTCTATATAACAACCAGAAGGAAACCAGATACCCTAAACACAGACAAACATGTGCATAGCAACATGTACTACACCCAGCAATGTGCCCGTCGCATACACATAGGACGGCGTATGCCGAAGCGTAATATCCAGAAGCAGAACCCATGCATGCAAATGTAATACACAACAGCCCCGTCATAGCACGTAACCCACACCCATGTACGACCGTGCACCCAACCCAGCTAGCAGCCTTGCGCAGCTGCACACCTACACACAGTGGGTATACCTCAAATGTAGTATGAAGTATTGTCCTAGGCAGTGCCACGCGGGCAAATATGTACCCACATGTCAACATCCCACCTCAGGTACTGATATCCAAATGGCTGCGTGTGAATGTGTCAGCAGAATGTGTACATCCCGCATGTGGTATGGACCTGTCGAAACCCCATAGGCATTCACACGCCACGGTGTCCATAACTGTACACATCTGGACAAAGCAGTATGTTCAGCCACCGTACTGATGATTAGCTATGCAGACATGTCAAACACAACACATAGGGTGGAACATCTGCCCACCAAGCAGGACACCCCAACAGGGTGCCACATGCACAGAAGGTGAAGGTGGGACATCACACGTAGAGAATAGTGGTGCTGGATGGCCAAACACCCACGGCCAATGCAAAGGATGGAATAACATGTATATGCCTGGATGAATGGATATGTCATATCATGGGAATAGGCTAAGCTATCCAACATAATAGCCATGCGTACCAGATACAAACTGCCAGTAACACGCAGTAGTAATGCAGGAAGGCATACACGACTGTGGGAATATCACAGGACATATGGCATGTGCCAAGTGTTGACGCATGACACAAATGTCCAGGATGGGGCTCCCTGCAAAGAGGAACATGTGCCAACCCCACCCCCCACAGATGTATCGGCAGTGGAAACACAACCCAAACACACACCAACACCACCATCCATCCCACGATAGCAACGGAGGCCGGTCAAAGACCACCATGATGCGTGCACAAACAGGGACGTGTAACTGCTGCCCTGACAACCCCCCACAGGCCAACGAATAATAGTATGGACATATGCATGTAATGCTGTGAAGGATATGTGGTAGTCCTCAGTATCACAGAGGTAGGTACACAGATACACTGTAATCAACCGTGACATATGTGCACTGTACACAGCATACCTGCAGGTAATACATAGTTCAATCATATGCCACAGAAATATCCACATACGAATGAGGACAGGGGATAGACAAGTGTGAATGGGACAAACTATGAACATAGGTTCATAGGTACATAGGTTCATAGTAGGCTATCCGCCCAAGGGCAGCTATAAGCCTAGCCCATAGTTATGTTGCCTTTGCCACCCCTTCAGTTTGAAGAAAACTATGCCTATTATATTGCTGTACCTCTGCCAAGCAATGACACTGAAGTAATCCCTGGGGTATATCTGCAATCTCCCATCCATTGGTCAAGATTCCCCTCGAACAAGGCCAGCGAGGTGCTCTGCCTCACATATACTGGGATGGTGTTCCACAGCATAGTGAGTGTCTGGGTGATGAATCTGTCCCTCCAGCACATTCTATTAATGACCGTGTCAAGGTTTACGTCACCTGCCCTTGTGGTTCTGAGGGATCTAGATTCTTTAGGTAAAGCATAGTCATCAAATCTGGGTTCGACATGGCCTTGTATGTCAGGCACAGGTCAACTCTGAGCAAGTGGTATGTGAATGAATAGAGCAGGAGTCCTTTCAGTCGGGCAGCATAACACATATTCCTGAGACCCTGCATCTGTTTGTCGATGAACTGTTGGGGCCTTTCCAGCTGCTGCAGGTGTCGGGTCAGATACATTCCGAACGGGGCATTGTACTCAATCATAGGTCTAATGAGTGATGAGTACAAGGGGACGATGACCTCCCCTGATCTAGATGTGAATTCCTGCATGATCAGGTGGGCAATGTAGAAGGTCTACCTAACTACGTTAGCAACGTGTGTGTCGAACGAACGGTTACTGACAACCTGGGTCCCCAGATCCCTGGTAACTCCCTCTGTGCTCAGTGGATTGCCACCTATATGGTAGCTAGGGTAACCTTGTTCTTCCCGAAGGGTATGACTATGCATTTCCCGGCATTTAGCTGTAGGCCATGTCTCTGGCACCAGATATCCATATCTGTGAGGCCCTTCTGAAGGATATCTGTGTCAGATGTGTGTCCGACTATGGCACCCAGTTCGCAGTCATCTGCAAACATTGTCAGCCATAACCCCCCTGTGTTTGCTTGTACTTTGGAAATGTAGATGCTGAAAAAGAGTGGACCCAGGACTGAGCCCCGTGGGACACCACCTGTGACCGGCTGTGAGTCTGACATGGTGCCAGCAACAATGACCGTGTGGGTTCTGTCACTTAGCCAGTTTGCAACCCATCTTGCGATGTATGGGTTTACATTCAAGCCGATGAGTTTATCAATGATACCTGAGGGGGGTATTGTGTCGAAGGCCTTTGCTAGGTCGAGGTAGGCTGTATGGACTGCTTGACCCTCATCAATGGCCTTGGTGACTGTTCCTAAAAAGTCAACCAAGTTTAAAAGGCATGATCTGCCTTTGACCAAGCCAAACTGGGTTGGATCCAAAGTATGCAAGTCCCCTATGTTTTTATCATTGAGTTCCATTATGATCCTTCTCCATGGCTTTGCAGATAAGGCTTGTCAAGCTAATGGGGCGGTAATTACCAGGGCCAGTGGAGGCACCGCCCTTGTGAAGTGGGACTACAGTCGCCTTGCGCCACTACTTGGGTACATTACCTGAGGTGAGGCTAAGATTAAACAGCTGTCCTAACTGTGGGTTTAATTCCTCATTGAGTTCGTGGAGTACACAGCTGGGACACCATCTGGTCCCATGGATGCTGTGTTTACTGCCTTGGAGAGAGCATTTCCCACCTGTGCGTTACAGATGTTCCGGGGGGCCACAATCCTCTGGTACAGATATCTCTCCATGTGGGGGGGAGGGGGGGGAGTTTGCACTGAACCTGTCAGGCAGTATGTTGGCAATGTGTGTAGGTTCAGTAATCTTCACTTCATTCTGAACCCAGTCTGAGCATATCTGGGAGTGTCCTCCCAGGTGTCCAACATAGCTAAAGAAGGCCTTATGATTGTCTGTCGCGTCCTTGGTGATTTATCTGTCGAATTTGCTCTGGATGATTTCATGAGAGCTTGTAGTTCTTCACATATAATGAGCAAGGGTGTCTTACCTTAAAAGGATTCCGCTCTATCTTGTAGTAGCTACCTCCTTTCGTTGTAGAGCTTGTTTATGGCTGGGGTCCACCAGACTGGATGCTTGGCTTTGGTACAAAGAGTCTCAGTTTTGTATGGGATTGCCTGATCCATGCAGTCCTGTAGGTGCTGGTAGAAGGCATATGTAAGTGATTCAGCGGTTTGAGTAATGTTTACCACTGGCTCAGGGGCCATAAAGGAGACCACACTAGTGTTTAGAAGTGTGAAGTCGGCTTTTGAGAAAGGCATATGTATGGTAACCGGCACCACCCACAGCATTGTATGCCAATAGCAGAAGCTATTGTATGTTGTCCAAACACACATGTCCGTACACATGGAACATCATAGCAATAAACCATGCCTGGATGTGGGTGATGCTAGATATACCCACAGCAGACGTGGTGCTCCCTCGGCGTCGACGCCGAGGGACCACACACATAGCCGGCCTTAGGCATAGGCCAACTAGGCAGCCGCCTAGGGCGCCGCTCTACTAGGGGCACATTTCCAGCGTTTATTTGGTGTAGGTAGACCAGGATGGGGGTAGCGGGTGATGTGGTGGGGGCACCATGGAGTCCTTCTGCCTAGGGCACCACTTGACCTAAGGCCACTCTTACAGCAGTACCCACACCCAGACGTGGGTCATTGCTAGTATGCCATACCATCTATGGAAAGAAACCATATATTCCCAGACATAATGGCACAGCATAATGCCTGTCCGCCACCCAAAGCAGACATACGGCACCCGCAGTGGTGCGGACGTACTGCGCGAGATGTCCGTTACCAATGTCGACACTGTCTCGCTATGTGAAATAAAGTCAACATAGCGATTCAATACTAAACAGTGACGGAGAGCCCGATGTCCCCGTTGCTGAGCTGTACAACCTGTTCCGCCATGTTAAATGTGTGTAGCAGAGCGGGACTGCCCCAAACTAAGCAACGGACATGTCTGTGGCTCAGTGAAAGCCGTCACGCAATGTTAAACCCATGTAATATAGCGAGACAGGTTATAAATACCGAGGTTAAGTAATGGAAATAGGTCCGTTCGACCAGACCGTGTGCAATTAATATAACAAGATCTACAATGGGCACGCCGGCCAAACACCGCACACGGTTAGGAATAATGGGGGTATGGTGTCATGACACGGACAAACCGTTACCATGTGACTCGTCTGACATTCGTGACGCCGTCAGGGCAGTTCCGCACACTAGGCAGACAAGACCAAACCCAAAGCACCACAGGAACACCCTGACAATCGAAGGCCTGTATGCGAGGGGATATAAGCCCCTGTGATCTGAATATCCCGCGTCACGACATATGGATCCTGGGCCATGAGCCGGAGGAATAAGGAATGTTCAACATGTAGTACCGCACCTTTCCCAGCAGGAGAATGGATGCCTGTGACGACGGAGTGCGGGTGGGGTATGTAAATTTAGCTAAGTACCATGGGTATGCATATAAATGAGACCCGAACAGCTAACGCAGTAGTGGTCACAGTAACCGCAAACGGAGTGCAGTCCCGTTTGAATTACAACTATAGAACATATAAATGGGAGCGTGTAACGTACGCGCCCATGCCGCAAAGACTGTTACATGTGTAAAGGTGAAAGTGCGTTCCGCACACGTCCGCCAACCGGATCAGAGATATGTTACCGAACAGTCACAACTAACACAGGCCACGTAACCCACACAGACCCAGTAAACATATGTAACCAGAATACGGATATGCATGTACGCCAGAACCCACAATTAGGAAATGCAAGTGCGCGTGTGCGTGTGTGTTCCGCTTCACAGCAGGGAATGTTAAGGCTGTGTCCTCCATGTCAATCATACACGTCTCAAAACTGTCAGCCTCTGAAAGTATGGAATCGGGCAATGCCATGTAAAGTACCGTTAGAAATAGTGAGAAACACACGCTATGTGATAAGACAAACATAGAATGTGGATAGAATAACGTGTGTTAGTAGTATGGATTGACGATGGTTATGCATCTGTAACCCGACCCACTTGTCAGAAGGTGCCCCTGCAAAATAAAATGTGTTCAGTTTGCTCACACTTGTTGACCGGGCTAGGCTAGCTGGATATATGTCCAGTGTCAGCAGAGGCCCGTGGAGAAATGCTCCACACACAATAATAGCACAACATACCAAAGTACTCGTATATGTAACCAAAAAAGAACAACAATAGAAAGTGTCCTGAAAGGACTGGTTACACACAGATCCCAGACGACAGAGAAATATATGGCCAGTGGAAGCACGTCACAATTACGGGATCAGGTCCCTATAGAAGCAAGAAGGTCTCACATGACACACCAGCAAATTGCCAGATAGACACAAGTCAATGTAACACACAGCAAGATTAAGGGCCAACCAGCCGTACACCATGCCAGAACCTGTACAGTGGAAAGGTATGGCATGGTAATTGATGTGTGTACACAGGTAATCCACAGACAGTAACAAAGCAAGGTATGAAACGAGGGGTTCACATGTATATATCTACACAGCAGTCCGACGGCCCGTATATATGACGCATGGACATAGATTTGTCACTTGAAAACAAGATGTAAACAACTACAATTTAGTCCATATCATAGTGATATAGTTATAATACAGTCATATTCACATGTAACATTGTGACTCTCATTTACATTCATATTTATACAAAATATGCATTTAATTGTACTTATTTATTCCATGATTTGGAATCTTAATGCAACAATTATACACATTGATATACAATATCATTATCAACACACTACATTCTAAGGTTTACTCACAACAATTATCAACTATGTTTCAATATACTGGTTGTATTGACCAATACTGTAGTTATATTAACACATTGTTGTTGTATTATTGTTTCCATTAAGTAATGTATGCAACACTGATTTGTATATGTCACTTTATCATCAAGACTTGGAGCACTGTCCACTTAACTATGAGCAAGTTTATTAATTAGTTGACTTTAAACTGACTCTGAAGGAAGTATATAAGGGACGATTATCTAATGCATTTCAGATTCGGACGATGCCCCATGTTAGTGGGTGAAAGAGCTCAGTATCTTTTGACTGTGGAGGTATCGTTTTTGTCATCGTCTGTCTTGGCATGGTTTATGTTCAATAATGTCTTTTATGAAGATGACCAGTACTCAAGGTTTTCTGTATTTCCGCTTACTGGCACATGGATATATATAGGCCTAGTAATACATAATATGGGTAGTCAGACAGACATCCGCTGACAGAACATACAGCAGCAGTCAAAACCACTGGCCAGATGGGCGATTGACAGTCCAACAAGTTCTACACTTTACATATGCACATTGGTGTCCATTGTAGGACTCCAAAAATTGATCCGTTCGCAATATCAACCAGCTGCGCATCGACCCAGAAGAAATGACAGCCATGACTCACGGCACAGCTAGACATATGCACCACCAGCCGTGTTTAAGGTTGATGACAAGTGTCCATGAAACGCTGACATATGAACAGAAATCCCCAGATTGTCGAGTCCATAGAAGTGCGTCCACATCCCAGTCCCGCACATACGAAGGATGTGTAATGTGTACCATCGAGGGTTGCAGCCATGGGATCCTGGGTATGCAGAAATAGGGCTCGGTGTTGTTTGGCAGATAATCCGTTGTCCCGCCTCGCGGGAGGGATGTGGGTATAGCACTATGCCTTACCTCCACTAATGATGCAAAGCATCCACCGGATAATGCTAAAAAGCAGGTGTGAAATGTGTTACC
>NC_056744.1:1499878080-1499899064 GCF_019279795.1 Protopterus annectens | reverse complement strand
GGTCCCCACATCAATGTATTCCCCTTGTGGCTGGGAAGTTTTGGGGGGAAGGGCCTGAGTAGTTCCCCCACTCAATATACCTGTACCTGAAGTTAACCACTAGAATGGTGTATGTGAACACCTTCATATCCTATACTGTTCCCAGGGAAGCAAAGTGTGGTTCCTGGATATGGGAGGGGTGGTCTGAACTGGTTGTGTTGTGTGTTACAAGTCCTGTGGTCACGAAGCATGGTATAAAACATAACCTGGCAGTGCTGATGTGCATATGTGACCCTGAAGTAGGCGTCTGTTAATGCATATATATGCTATCCCCCTTACTGACGGATAGTAATAGATGTACATACCTCTTTATAAATAATGATGTCAGCACCCTATAAATACTGCAGGAGAAGAAAAGATACCCAGTAATTAGAATAGCGCGCTCCGCTAATGTGTCTCTCTCAAGTGTCATAATATAGTTAGGTAGGGGTTAGAATCCTGCAAATGCGCAGTGTGTGTGTGTGATTTGGGGAGGGGGGGTTAATGTGTGTGCAATTCTGTTTGAAAGAAAGAAATGTCCCTTTTGGCAACTAGAAGAACACACTACATGATGTACATTCCTCTTTGTAAACACTGATGATGTCAGCAACCTATAAGTATAGCAGGAGAAAGGAAACCTCCCACTAATGCAAATAGCACGCTCTGCTAATGTGTCTTTCTCAAGTGTCATAACATAGTTAGGTAGGGGTTTGAATCCTGCAAATGCTGAGTGTGTGTGTTTGGGGGGGGGGGGGTTAATGTGTGTGCAATTCTGTTTGAAATAGGGTTGCCACCTTCCTTCACGGCTAAAACCGGAGCAAAGCCACGCCCTTCGCGTCACCAGTAAACCCGCCCACCCCAACCCCCTCTCCCACCAACATACCTCCTATTTTGTGATGTCACGACAGCATCATTCAACGGGAACGCCCTCTTTTTTCGTTCCCGCCGCCTGCTTTTGGCTGATTTACTATGCTTTTCTGTAAAAAAAGCATAGTAAATCAACGATTAAACTCCGATAGTCTGTTTCCTTTTTGAAACAGAATACCGGAGTTTGTACAGTGTTTTCCGGACTACCGGAGAATCAGTTTGATTTCCTGATAGTCCAGAAAAAAAACGGAGGGGTGGCAAGCCTAGTTTGAAAGAAAGAAATGTCCCTTTTGGCAACTAGAAGAACACACTACATGATGTACATTCCTCTTTGTAAACACTGATGATGTCAGCACCCTATAAGTATAGCAGGAGAAAGGAAACCTCCCACTAATGCAAATAGCACACTTAGGGTTACCACCTGTCCCACTTTGCGAGGGACAGTCCCACTTTGGGCAGTTGTGTCCTGACAAAAAAAAAATGGCAAATGTCCTGAGATTTTAGGACAAAATTATTTCCTATACGTTATGTAATAGTTGCATAAAACAGTTATTCTGTATCTAAAATACCTAAATGTTATAAGAAACAGAATAAGCAACTAAAATGCTACAAGAATAAGCTTTTATTTAGGCAAAAAAGTTAAGTTCTATCCTTTGTACTGACCGTGGGTATGTGTCGGCCTGTAAAATCTGATGTTTGTACCAAAAATGTCCCACTTTGACCATTTGAAAAGGTAGCAACCCTAAGCACACTCTGCTAATGTGTCTCTCTCAAGTGTCATGACATAGTTAGGTAGGGGTTTGAATCCTGCAAATGCTCAGAGTGTGTGTGTTTGGGGGGAGGGGTTAATGTGTGTGCAATTCTGTTTGAAAGAAAGAAATGTCCCTTTTGGCAACTAGTAGAACACACTACATGATGTACATTCCTCTTTGTAAACACTGATGATGTCAGCACCCTATAAGTATAGCAGGAGAAAGGAAACCTCCCACTAATGCAAATAGCATGCTCTGCTAATGTGTCTCTCTCAAGTGTCATAACATAGTTAGGTAGGGGTTTGAATCCTGCAAATGCTCAGAGTGTGTGTGTTTGGAGGGGGTTAATGGGTGTGCAATTCTGTTTGAAAGAAATGTCCCTTTTGGCAACTAGAAGAACACACTACATGATATACATTCCTCTTTGTAAACACTGATGATTTCAGCACCCTATAAGTATAGCAGGAGAAAGAAAACCTCCCAGTAATGCAAATAGCGCACTCTGCTAATGCGTTTCTCTCAAGTGTCATAACATAGTTAGGTAGGGGTTTGAATCCTGCAAATGCTCAGAGTGTGTGTGCATGTGTTGGGGCAGGGGGTTAATGTGTGTGCAATTTTCTTTGAAAGAAAAAAATGTTCCTTTTGGCAACTAGAAGAACACACTACATGATTGATGTACATTCCACTTTGTAAACACTGATGATGTCAGCACCCTATAAGTATAGCAGGAGAAAAAAAACCTTCCAGTAATGCAAATAGCGTACTCTGCTAATGCATCTCTCTCAAGTGTCATAACATAATTAGGTAGGGGTTTGAATCCTGCAAATGCTCAGTGTGTGTTTGGGGTGGGGGGGTTAATGTGTGTGCAATTCTGTTTGAAAGAAATGTCCCTTTTGGCAACTAGAAGAACACACTACATGATGTACATTCCTCTTTGTAAACACTGATGATGTCAGCACCCTATAAGTATAGCAGGAAAAAGGAAACCTCCCACTAATGCATATAGCTCGCTCCGCTAATGTGTCTTAAGTGTCATAACATAGTTGGGTAGGGGTTTGAATCCTGCAAATGCTCAGTGTGTGTTTCGGGTGGGGGGGTTAATGTGTGTGCAATTCTGTTTGAAAGAAATGTCCCTTTTGGCAACTAGAAGAACACACTACATGATGATGTACATTCCTCTTTGTAAACAATGATGATGTCAGCACCCTATAAGTATAGCAGGAGAAAGGAAACCTCCCAGTAATGCAAATAGCGCACTCTGCTAATGCGTCTCTCTCAAATGTCATAACATAGTTAGGTAGGGATTTGAATCCTGCAAATGCTCAGTGTGTGTGTTTGGGGGGGGGGGTTTAATGTGTGTACAATTCTGTTTGAAAGAAATGTCCCTTTTGGCAACTAGAAGAGCACACTACATGATGTACATTCCTCTTTGTAAACACTGATGATGTCAGCACCCTATAAGTATAGCAGGAGAAAGGAAACCACCCAGTAATGCAAATAGCATGCTCTGCTAAGGCATCTCTCTCAAGTATCATAACCTAGTTAGGTAGGGGTTTAAATCCTACAAATGCCATGTGTGCTTTTGTCACACAGTTTGTCCATGTGTTGGGTGTTGCTCTTAATATTGTATGACATATATTATAGCAGTAATTTCAATGCACACATGAGGTATGTATGGGCCACATAGACATATGTACCTGTGACCTTAAATAGTTCCCATGTGTGAAGCCTGCCTCATATGAATACATGGAATTTGCATTACACAACTATTTCACTGTGGTTTTCTGTGCAGGGGCTGCGGTTGGTATGTGAATATACAGTGAGATTACTCTATGGTGTCATCTTACCAGTGAGGGATACACTTCAGGAGCACAGAGTCCACATGTTGGTGATGATCAGGTGCAGCATGTTTTCCCCTCTTGTGGGAGTGGTAACAAGTTGTTCCATAGCATTTGAGTGTATGGATTCTAGGAACCTTTCGCCTAGGGTGTTGGAGCTACAGTAATGCTCCCAGTCTATGTGTGGGTAAATGAAGCTGCCCCAATATAATGTTGTTTGGAGACACCTTCATATATTCATGTGTTCTTAAGTAGGCCAAGTGGGTTACCTGGGTTTAGGAGGGTGGTCTGTAGCAGGCTATGAACTGGAAGTCAGTTTAACCCACTGTTAGTTGCACGTAGATAGTCTGTGATGTGTCACACTGTGGCAACAACCTGGGGGTGTGGGTATCCTTGACATTTAATGAGACTCACCCTCCTGTCCATAGTCAGTTCCATGTTTTGGGGCCGTCAAGCATGGTATGAGGTGTAACCTGGTAGTGCTAGGGTGCTCTTGGGAGTCTTGAACCTGTTGTCTATTACTGCACAGATATCAACATTCTCCATGCTGAGTAGAGTTTGGGACTGCATGCATCTTGCGGTTTACATGTCTGGCATTAAGTATCATTACTTCCATTTTCTTATCCCCTGTGCTACCTATGTAGGTGGCCTTGTGTTTTCAGCCTTACCACCAGAATGCAAAGATGTGCAGACATTACATTTTTGTAATTAATAGTGGTGTACAAAACAATACAATGACAATAATACTGTTAATGCATCAAGCATGCTGGGATATACCCACAATGATATCATTACACTGTACTGTTAACAACATGATAATATTACTACACTTCTATGTAGTCACCCTGTGCATCAGCACCATGTTAACCTGTCCCTGCATCAATGTTACAGATTGCAGGAGGTGGCACAGTTTCATCATATGCACAGGGTGTGTACTTGGTATGCCTGAGTCTGCCACTGATACATCCACTCTACATGTATGTGTGTGTGTGTTAGTGAGGGACAACAGTACAAGATGGGGCAATGTTGATGCAGTGTGTGCATGTATGTGTTAGCCCTAGGTGTTAGCATTATGCATGTGTGTATGCATGCACACAGTTCCACCTCGTGGCTGCCATATACGGGTGTTTGTGGACAGCCACAGACTGTACCTGCCAGGTCATACAGATCACTGTCTCTGGCCATGGACATGGTACCTGTGCCTGGCAGGGGTGCTACGGACAGTATCAGGTACTAAGCCAGACTGGATACTGTCATCAGAAGCAGTTGGTTGATGACTGGACACATGTCCCTGCTGGGACTGTCCAGAGCCATGTGCACGTGGTCTCCTAGGGCGGTCTGATGACAGCACAGACCCAGCATTGCTGGGGCTGGTACTGGCACTATGGCTGCAGGTTTGTTGTCGTCCGCGACGACTGCCAGCTGCTGATGTTGCTGGCATATGTCCACGTCAACACCTCAACTGTCCTACATTGCCCTGGCTCATGGACATGTAGTTGTGGAACAGATCTAATGTGTCCCCCCAACGTCTATCAATGACCTTGGTGAAATTACGGATGGCGGCTGCAACGTCACGCATAATGTCCTTCATCGCAGTGCGATGTGCTCTAAGCTCCCTCAGACTCTGTCTGGTGTACCGTTGCATACGTGCCTGTGCCTGCATTACAGCCCGGAACATAGCTGAGGTTGAAAGACCTCTGTGGGCACGTCTGACAGGGGCAGTATGACCACGGATGCTCCCACGAGAACCCCTGGACATCTGCCTGTGTGGTACCATGTCAAGACTCTAGCCATGGCTGCTGTGAGGGGATGCATGTGACAATGATACCACATTACCCTGGTCAATGCCCACTGTATGCTGTCCCTCACCTAAGGACATTGGTGACAATGGATGCATCGGCAGGATGATTGTGCGCATTGATGGGGTTGACTACTGTGTACTGTCGATTGGCTGACCAACAACAGACCCTGTCACACCTCCCTGTGCCATTACACATGTATCATCATTATCACTATCCCCAGCAGTGGCTTCAGGTTCCCTGCTGCACACCACCAGAGCAACACCAGAACCTGTGAGAGGAAGACAGGAAACACAGTTTACAATGTGTACACAATGTTACCACAGATGCACACGGGCACATGCACACATGGACACATGCACACATGGGCACATGCACACTCCTCAGTACATGAGATACAAACACATAGACACAAACACACCTGCAATCCAACACATAGCAATACTGTTTGATGGTATTATTACTATTATTATCATTAGTATTAAAAGTATTGTTATTACAGTTACGTAGGATTCCACACCTTTCTGCCTACTGCTAGTACATTTCACAGGGAGTCAGTGGGGCACAGTTAACATTTGTTTGCAAATCAGGAACATCCCTGTAAATCAGTCACAGTTGCAATGTCTGGCCTCTTACCTATTCAAATATGGTGGTGTTTATCCTGCTCTGATAGTGTGTGTGGTTTGCAAGGTGATACTGTCACATTATTACCTACTAGCATGGCTGTTTCTCTTCTCACACTAATGTAATGCAATTCCACAAGAATTGCCAGTAAAGATACAAGAAAAGCTTTGTGTAATAGCCTTTCTATATTCCCTTTACATCCAGTCCTACTTTTCACGATATATTGCTTTCAGAACATAGCTCTTGTATATCAGTCATTGCTTAGTGGTAAGTCATGCAGACTAGTGTTTCCAAGGTCCTGGGTTCGAGACTGACAGAGGAATTTTATTTTGCTGCTGAGCAGACTACAGGCCTGGTCATTCAGAGTGACTAAGGCACTTTTAAGCAGTTGTAAGCGGGTTAGCACTGGTTTGCGCGGTGCTCATGCATGCGCACTGTTGCTTAGCCGGACACACGCTAGCTGACACAGCGCACCAGCTTACAACTGCTTAAAAGTGCTTACTCTTGTGCACACCCGCGCTAATTTCTTTGAAAGAAAAGAAAATGGGGAGATAGGAAAGTGGTGAAAAAGGGGGCACAAAGAGGGTAGGACAGTAGGAAAACAAGCTCGGGATTTGCAGGAAGGATGTAGGAAAGGCCCATAGCTGCCCATTTCTTTATCAGCAACAGCTGTGCATATGTGTGTAATTTGGTGTGACATTTGAAACCTTCCACCCCTGAGAGAGGGGTGAGGACAACAAAATATGTTGTACAGCCAATTGTAATTACCAGTTCACGTGTCCAGCAGACATGTCTGCAAAATGGGCAGCTAGGTATGTGGTGTAATTTTTTTGCGGGAACAGAGTGCCCTTTTTTTATATTTTTTTAGGTGAGAGTGGAATGTGAGGTACAGGAAGTAGGTATATTTGGGGAGGTAGGTAGGGGAGGTTAACAGACAAGACAAACAAGACGCATACAGGGGCGGAGTATGACACATGTGGGGGGAAACACAATTGATGGGGATGGATGTTTGGATATCGCGAGCCCATGAGCCCACAGATGGCAACAGTGGAACTGAGATCCCCACCCATGGGCAGTTGCCACTGCGCCTTCACTGCCCAGGACAGGGCTGTGCTGGGAGCTGTGTAGGATGGGCAGCGGGCACACCCGTAAGTTGTGCCACCCGTGCCTCAAGCTGGTTTAGGGGTTCAAGCACAGAGTGCTTGATCTCGCTATGCACCACAGACCGGACACTTTGAAGGGTGAGTGGACGTTCTCCTCCGGCCACGCTTGCAGAGGGGGGACGAGCCCCTTCCCCTGCAGCGCTTCCACCTGAAGGTGGCACAGGGCCACCGGAGGAGGTTCTGGCCTGGGCACTAGTGCCAGGTGCACTCGCCCGCTGAGGTGGGAGAGGTGGGTCCGCTGGAACCCGCCTTCTCTGTTGTCTTATGTTTAGCAATACTTTATGACATTTTGGGTTAGTAACAAACAATACCATTCAAAATTAGTTGTAACAGCATGCATCAGTATTCCCCATTAACCAAACACCCATAAATTCCAAACATTGAACAGCAAGCATAACACATGCATATGTTGAACAACAGTACACAATCCAACAGCATGCAGGGTTGATTGATGGCAACAGGCCATCAGGTCTGGATATGTGAACAGGGCACATGCATCAACGTACATGCAAATATGTATGAACCAACAGGACAAATGTCCATAGGAATTAATTGTGAATACACATACTCAGTTTGGTGTGGAATGGCATTATTTGTGAATATAGGGTAGGGTGAAGAAATATTTCATTAACAACTTCAACTACCTATACATATGCTGTACATTTCTAGTAGCTGCAGATATATATACCTTACAGGTCTTAGTACAGTTTCCTATATGTAACCTTAGGAATGTTGGTGATGAGAATGTTACTGCTACATTAATTATACATTGCATTTTTATTCATACACGTACATATCTGGCTGTGTTCAGGTACAGCATCCTGCTACATTTGATTTATGTGGCTCTAGACAACTGTGGCTGTTCATTATTTCATACAACCATACTATCTCCATATTGCAAGGGTACAGCCACATATCCAAATTGTGGGACAAACACATTCCAGCTTCAGTACTTTATTACAAACATTTCACTCTTTGGTTGTGGCTGTCTCATTCATTTCATTATGTAGTGACTGCAGTATACTTTATTCAAGTGTTGTTATAGCTTTCTTGGAGGATTCATACCTCTTTCTCACACTCTCACTTGTTTTATTTTTACAATTCAAGATGGTACTTAATTCTAGGCATTATTAACATGTCTTACTTGGTTACAACAATCCTTTCCAACAGACTCACTTGTTTCATATGGCAAATTTTAAAAGGGGATGTATTTGACACATGTCTATTGTCTTCAGCTTGTTTACCACTAATTTCCAGGCTGCAGCAGGTATCTGATATTATAATACAGGTGGAAAATCTCTATTTCAGACTTGTTTAATTTTTATTTCTGTATTACAGGCTGCATCACTTATCTAATCATACAGTACTAGCAGAATCTTTCTTCTAGTGTTATTTGAACTTTATTAATATGTAACTACACTGAACTCTTTTACAAGCTGTCTCACTTATATTGTATAACAATTACAGAAAAATAATTACTAACCTGCCTGGTGGCGCAACCACACCAGCTTATCACCATAGGCTCGCCGATTCGCGGAACGCACACCTGCAGCTGTAATATAAATGAAGTAATATTGGAGCATACATCTCCATAATATCAGCTAGGATAATTTTCTTACATACGTAATTACATGGATACTTAGTAGAGGGGCGTTGGGCATTTGCCGGACCTCCTGGATCCAACGGTTCAGTTGGTCCTGCTTTCGTCTCTTCAGGTCTGCATGGTGGTGATGGACCTGTTCACCAGTCCTCACCAGTGCCACAGGCATATACCAAGATCATGTGCCAACCAGTTCCATGCCTCTGCCTTGTACGCGCTCCAGAGAACCTGGCCCTGCATGAGTTGAGCCTCATGATCGTGGACTAGGAGCCAAACCATATATTTGGACTCCTCAACACCCCACCTCTGTGCTCGGTAGTGACTGCCCTCTCCTACACCTGCCATCCTGACTGCAAATAGGTTCCACAATCAGTTATGCTATGTATTCCTGCCTATGGGGCTTTTATATGCCATTTTTCCCGCACTTATCTGTGATTGGCCATTTTGGAAATGTATCAGCTTAAAAAAACCTGCTTTGTCATGCTTCTAGTTCCATTTATTCCTATATATATGGTAATACTGCATTTCTCAGTACAACTGTCATGGCTTAGTGGTTCAGTACTTTGACTATGATGCACAGTATCCTGGGTTTGAGCCTGGGCATTGCTTTTTTTTATTTTACTACTGTCTAAACAGGCTAGGAGGTGTGTCTGTGTAAAGGCGGCTTTGATACAGCTTGCTCAACGTTGCCCACCGATAAGCCTGTTGGCATGCAGCTCCGCTCCGCGCAAAAGGCTTACGCTGATTAAAGTGTTATTTGGCTATGAGCATGCATATTACGCTGTGTGAAGCGTTGCTCAGCTACGGGAACACAGTTTCAGCATGTTAAAGCACTGCTCATCTCCAGGCACTCATATTAAAACCTGTTAAACTACTGCTCACCTGCGGGCAGTCATACTCAGCTTGTTAGAGCGCTGCTCAGCTATGGGCACTTATAAATTTTTTTTTTATTGTATCAGATTTCTTCCAAAATACATAGCCCATTTCATTACATTTTACTTAAATTATAGTTATATATATGTACATATATGTCAGGGGATTGTTTCATGCTTATTTCACTAAAAATAGAAAATGATGTTGTTGGGGCTCGAACCGTAACTACCTCCTCTTTGGCCAACATCTCTACCGCTACACTATTGCTACTTGGCTTAATTTGCATATTTAGATCTTATTTGCTTTTCAATGACTGCTAACTGTGGCTGAGCGGAGGGCACACCCGTGCAAACGAGTGCAACTACGGGCAAACATTTTTGAAATTATAAAAAAAAAATTAAACTGTTCATTTTTACGTTTTACATTACAGTTGGGTTTATAGTCTGTGGGGGCATGTGTGGTGTTGTGTTTCTTGACATTTCTGCGGACTCGATTGTGGGAGTTTCCTTTCAGGACTGTGACTCTTCTGGGGGCGTGTCCCTTTGCAGGACTCGCCGTGCAGACATGCCCCCTACTTTCCTACACGGACCGTGTTAACCTAGGGTGTAATTCAGCATGCCCTCATGAATATGCATGGAATGCTGACGTCACACCGTTTAACTGCAGCCTCCGTGTAAGACTTGTTAACTCTTACACGGAGGTTTCATGAATCCTGCCCATTAAGTACTTTTACAGTTATCTATGTGAGCGTAATAAGCTTTCCTCATACACATATACATATGTTTTTTATATATCTCTAACATGTCTCTTTATGCTCTAATATGTACTTTTATGAGTTTTATATCAGCTTTTTATGAAGTTTTTTATGCTCTAATATGACTTTTATTATTTTTGATGAGGTTACTTTTATATAGCAGTATGTTTTTAGAGATTTTTCTAATGTGAGCTCTCCCTGCATATGGCTAAATATAAATATATTCTTATATAAATATATATATATATATATATATATATATATATATATATATATATATATATATATATTTGTATACAAGATTTCTTACACATGTATTTTAGATATGCTTTTTATATATACTTTCACTTATGCACATTTATGGACTGCTTTTAGAAAAACTTTATATGTATTTTACTATAGCACCTTTAACTATAGCATTAGCTTGTCTTAATTATATAACTGAAACATTTGATTCCTATCAGTTGATAGCTAATGTGATATAAACTGGTTGGAGAGAGGCTTAGTTTGTCTGATGAAGGGACAGGAGCAGTCGTGAAAGCGCTAACGTTATTTTACCTTTTATTTCTTTGCAAATAAATGTTGTGGTTGTGTAAGTTTAGTGCAGTTCATTTTTTTCAGTTGTACATACCAGTACATGGGTGTCAGGTCTATCTGCATTACGGGGTGGGGGTTGGCTTTATGCTCAGTTGTGCACACATACACAGAATATCAGCAATATAGCCATAATCACAGTTGCTACTGTACATGTGGATATATTCACATATTACTTTGTAGTACTGCAAAATTTGGTGGTGCTGACAATACCGCTCCTTCACCTTTTCATAGGTCTGTCAGGTGTGGCCAAAGTATGTGGTCCTGTACCTGGTAAGTGTGATACCATTGTTTTGTAGATCATATATACCATATGACAGTTAAGGGCTGGCATATTGCTCTATGTACAAATTTTGTGTTTAGCCAGAGTTGATTATTTTTATGTTCCATTCTGGAACAGTATACTATGGTCCATGGACTGGGTAATCACAGGTGTGTATTTGAATGAACATTAACACTTTTGCACTTAAAGTTATCAGCCACTATTCAGCCTGGTTTACAATAGCCAATTACTCCAAGATGCCTGGTCAAACCCAAAAGGGAGATGGTACATACCTGAGGTAGTTATACTATTACTGGCATATCATTCTCAAGATGGGTGTACTAGGTTGTCTGTGTAGTTCTATCACATATCATACTTTATAGGTGTATAGTACTGGCAACATTAACTGGTTGTAGCTGACATGCATGTTATAAAGAGCTTGACTTGTCTTTGTATGTTGTTATTCTGAGGTTGTCTGTTTGAGCGTGGGGCTGAGACAATGTGGGATTGGTAAAGCAGTTGTGGATCCTCATCTGTATGAGCCTGTGTGGCTTACCATACATAATAGTGCAGGTAGTAAAGTACTGCTTTAGACTTGCTTCTCACAGGTGAATGGGGGGCTTGGAGTCTGTCCCCCTCACAACCTGATTTTAGTGTCTCATTGGACTCTGATGATGATGGTGACCATAGTGTGACACAGGTGGGGTTCTCAGGGGCTGAATCTGTCCCAGAGGTTGACACCAATCTTCTTCCCCCATTTTCACCGCATACAGTCAGTATGCCCACATATACCCAGTCCCCAGAGGCTACTGATATTGGACAGTCAGAGGGTGGTGACATTGAAAAGGACAGTGTGATAACTATACCATCAGTGAATGTTGACAGTGGCCATAGCCAGGGAGCTGTTGAGATCCCACACAGGTGGACTGATAGGGGTGCTCATAGGAGGACTGCTGTCCATCTACCACCTGTTGCAGGTGCCACATCACAGGTCACTCGGTGCATGTTTCAGGCCATCTTGTAGGCACAGGCACATTCTGCATGCAACACCAGACAGATGCTTAGGGTTATGGATGCAGCACATTCTGACATCTGTGACTGTCTCCACTGCATTGGGGACACCCTGGATCAGTTCACTGATGCAGTGGACAGACGGTGGGCTGAGACAGTGTCTGCCTTGGACTTCACATTGTCTGTGCTGGAACATCTGGTAGGAGCTGGGAGTCGGACACGTGGACATAGATCAGCAACACCATCTGCTGAGAGTGCACATGGTCATGCACAGTCATGCTCCTGTAGTGGCAGTACCTCCAGTGCTATGGAGGGAAGTGTGCTATCCAAACCATGATGTGGCAGACCATGGGCATGTGGTCCTGGGTGGTCTCATGGGGGACACAACTCAAGCAGACAGCAGTTACCATCAGGTACTAACACTGCATCTGATCTTGGGTATGGTGGTGCCAGTGCTACTCTTAGCAGAGCCAGTTCCTGTGCTCATGGCCAAAAAAGGTGAACCTTCCACTCTACCATGTACAGTCCACAGCAGTCCAACATAAACACATGTAGGGCTAGCACTGGCATTGACTGTGTACATGCACACACTCACACAACAGAGTCATAAGCAGGTCATGTACAGCACACATGGCACCACCCATGGCCCATTTAACCTGCACCCCTTCCCGATGCACACACACATGCTGTTAATTGTTTGGCAGAGCCTAGGCCTCCAGCAACCCCACACCACACCCTATGCATGTGATGATACCTGTGCCACATCCCTGTTATCCATGCCATTGATGCAGCAAAATGCAACTGTGTGTCTGACGCACAGGGTGATTATATTACTTGGCATGTGCTTGTGTAGTGCAGTATTGTTTTGCCATGCCACTGGTTGTAGTCCACAACAGGTACTGTATGCTGGCATGTGTCATGACTATGCATCAAACTTTGTGTATCTTATGGTGCATGATATTTTACTGATGGCACTGTTACAGAATGACAGGTGTGTCATGACCTGTGTATGTTTTTGTTGCAGGCTACTGAGGACATAAATCATCAACACATGGAGTCAATACAGTGGCAGAGAATGGCATGGCAGCATAGCAGATATATGACATCAGCAAGGTACGACAGTCTACATGCATGGCTCCCTAGGTGCATGTGTGTAGAACAGTCTATCAGGGACAATGAGAGCTGTCAGTGTACTCATGCATTCATACTTTCTGTTAAGGTCTGCTACCCTTGATACGTGTCACCTGGGTTTTCTGAAACAACAAATCAACAAGGTGTGGTGATGGAGTTGCCACACATACAAATATCCTGTGTCTGGGTCAGACAGGTGGCAGACATCAGTTATGCATTTGCAGAGGGGGGCAATTTGGGATGAGCAGCTAGTCACAGTGCCATAAAATGCATAACCATTGCACAGAGATAGGCTATATGGGCATGTCTATAGTGTTGCAGGGAGATACATTTATACATACATACACACAAGTTGGGTGATGTGAGATTAGAACCCCTACCTCTCTGATAATTCACACTATAGCTTGCAGTACATATCACATGCACCACGGAGTTTATCTGATATTAGACTGTCAGCCAGCACTCCTAAGATGGATGACATCAGCAGGCCTTGCAAAGGAGGGCAATGTAGAGGCCAGCAGCTAGTCACAGGGCCTTAAAATGGATAGGCCAGATGAGTATGTCTGTAGTGCTGCAAGGGGATATATTTACACACAAACACACACACGTCAGTTGATGTGAGATTAGAACCCCTACTTATCTAGTAGTACACACAATAGCTTGCAGTACTTACCACATGTGCCACAGAATTTGCCAGATATTAAGCTGTCAGCCAGCACTCTTAAGGTGGATGACATCATTAGGCCTTGTAAAGGAGAGCAATGTAGAGGTCAGCAGCTAGTCATGTGGTTTTAAAATGCATAACCATTGCTCAGAGATAAGCCAGATGGGCATGTCTGTAGTGCTGCAAGGAGATATATTTACTCACACACACACATACACACACACAAACACACAGCTTGGTACTGTTACTGTATCTTATGTCCTAATAGTGGGATACCTGTTAATATCCCTGCAATGTGTGTACAGTTACCAGTAAATAGGCAGACATGTGGCCAGGGACAATATGGCTTGTTCACTGCATGTGTTGCCACCATTGTATATTACAATACCTGCTCACCTGTGTCTGTCTACAGGGTGACATACAGCAGGCACAGGGGTCTGTGGGTAACTGGATTTTGTACTGCTGCGGCCTTGGTCTGGTTCCATCAGACAACCGTTGTGATGTGTAAGTGCAGATAACCCCAGCATTCAGGGGGTATGCGGGGTCATTCGTATATCCTCACATGTTATATATGTGTGTGTGTGTGTGTGTGTGTGTGTGTGTGTGTGTGTGTGTGTGTGTGTATGTGTGTGTGTATTATATATATATATATATATATATATATATATATATATATATATATATATATATGTGTGTGTGTGTGTGTGTGTGTGCGCGCGTGTGTAACAGGGATGTCTCCTTAACTGTTGATGTGTGTGCACGTTATGTAAATATGTTATGCAGAATATATGGGGAGAGTCTATGTATCACTGTACGTTACATAGCTAGATTTTATATATATATATATATATATATATATATATATATTATTATCATATATACATATATGTGCCACATACTGATAGATGCACTGATCATATGTGAGGGGGATAGGGACAGATAGATATGTATATGTAGCTGTCTATATGTACAGACATATTTCCACATAGCAGGTCTTTGTGAGGAAGAGACAACAGACTTGGGCTTACGTTAGCTAATTGTAGGAGCATGTCCAGTGTGACTGTCAGTACTTACAAGGTGACTCCAGGCCAGAGCTACCTGTACTCCAGTCTGAGATTTTGTGTGCTGCAGACATTGGCTGCTGCACCTATTTCCACAGTGCAGCACTTAACTGTCCAAGGCATTCCCCAATGGTTTGCTGTACTTAATATGTGACTCATACCTTTCAACTGTATAGAATTTCAAAGAATATCCAGATTTTTGCCTCATATTTTTGGTCTGTTATTCATATAATTGTGGTTTTCTGGCAAATTAGTGACAGATCATTAAAGATTAAAGTTAAAAAAAATAATGACAGACATTTGAGTTTCAGACTCCATACCCACCAGGAAATTCATGATAATGCAAGACTTGCTATTTTATCAACTTTCTAAGTTTATAAGAGCAATATTTAAAAATTGTTTCTATTTTTGGGTGGGCCATTGTCCAACTTTTTTCATGGCATTGTCTAGATTTCTTGCTCTAAGAGGTTCAAAGGTATGATGTTACTGGGGTACATGATGCAACTCCACACTGAGGCTGACAGTCTGCATACCTCTCACTGTACATGTTTTTGCAGAATGTCCAGCAGTCTGCCCCATATGTCTGCTCTGTTCCTCATACAGTTGTGGTTTTCTGGTAATATACTTTAAAATGCAGTCAATGAGTTGTTGTAACTACTGACACATTTAGGTGATGGCCTTTACATCCTGCAGCTAATTTGACCTGTTGCAACCTGTTATATTAGCCACCTTCTAAGCTACTCAGAGCATGTAGACATAGACATAGAGACAACTATTCCCGGCACCATAAAGTCTGCTCTTCAAATGTTTCTTTAGAACTAGCCAGTTTTTTAGTTTTAGCACTCAAATCTGTTTCTTTGAGTGCAGCACTTGTTCAAAACTCGTTGTAAGCACTAAATAAGCTACACATTACTACAGCACTCAACTTTCCTCACTTGTCTAGAGGAAAACAGTTTTTAGTACTTAATAAATAAGCACCTATCCAGGCATGTCTAAGGATCAGCTCCTGGTGTTTTCTCCTGTCTACCTGATGAATCTGGGCATCTTGGGGCAATGCAGCAATTGCCTCATGAACACAGACAGCCCTCTCCTCTTACCACCCAACACTGCAACCTGTGAGAGATGCACTTATACCAAACTGGAAGCAAAGCTCTCTTCACCCAAGACTGGACCAGACAGTCAAGAGAAGGTAAACACTTACACCATACTATAAAAATCACATAGTACCTCAAAACCTACACCACCAAAACGCACACATAGAAACACAAAACACACACCTATATTCACAGAGGCTCTCAATAAAAATCTGCTCAAAAAAACAGAGACCTCCAAAGCAGAAACGCAAGCAAACTCCACTCCCCCAACACAACCCAAATGACACAGAGCCCACAAACTCAGTGTGCCACTCAACCACAGCCCAGAAGGCATAACAATGTACCCAACACTCTAGTCATAGGTGACTCTATAGTCAGGCACACTGATGTTCCACTCACCATGCTAAATAAGGAGAAAGTTAATGTCAGCTGCCTGTGGATCCACCACATAATGCACGCATTCAGGTCACTCCACAACAAGTACAAATATGACTGTCAAAGGTTCATAGGTAGGTACTAGGCTATCGGCCCTAGGGCCTTTACAAGCCCAGCCAAAAAGGTACCCTGGCTTTCGCCACCCAAGAAAATTATTTTCCTGTGCCCCTGTCGAGCAGAGCCACAGATGTGATCCCCGGGGTCAATTTCCTATTCCCCATCCAATCATTAAAATTTTTCTTGAAGAGCGCTAATAAGGAGCTTTGTTTGATATAGATATGTAGTTTTTTCCAGAGTATGGAAGTCTCTGGGACAGGAATCTATCCCTCCAACATGTTCTGTTTATTATGGTGACAAGGTTTAGGTCCCTAGAGCATGTAGGTCAGAGGGATTGGGATTTCTTTAAGTGAGGCATGTCCAACAGCTCTGGGTTTGACATAGCTTTGTATGTTAGGCAAAGATCGCCTCTGAGTAGGCGATACGCGACAGAGTAAAGCTGAAGTTTTTTGAGAAGGTCTGCATAGGGCATCTGTTTGAGGCCAATGATCCTCTTTGTGAGGTATTTCTGCGGCCTTTTCAGTTGTTGTAGATGTCTTGTGAGGTACATACTGAAAGGGGTGTTGTACTCTATAATGCGTCTAATGAGTGATGAGTAGAGGGAAACAATGACCTCCTTTTTCCTGGATGAGAAACCTTTCGTGATGAGGTGTGCCACGTAAAAGGATTTTCTGACTACTGTGGCGATGTGATTATCAAAGGAGAGACTACTGTCCACCTGTGTCCCAAGGTCTCATCACACTTTCGGTGTTACATAGACTACCAGCTATGTGGTAGCTCATGGGTACAGAGTTTTTACCAAAGGGGATGACATTGCACTTTTTGGCACTGAGCTTGAGGCTATGGCTTTGACACCAGGTACCTGTCTCAGTGAGGCCCTTTTGTAGGATGTCCACATAGTTAGGAGTTTCAATTATGGCTCATAGTTTGTAGTCATCTGCAAATTTTGTTAGCCAAAGACCTTCTGTGTTAGCCTGCACTTCAGAAAAGTAGATACCAAACAGGAGAGGACCCAGGGCTGAACCCTGTGGTACTCAACTTGTCACGGAGACTTGGAGTCTGCTACTTTCACAGTGTGGGTTCTGTCAGTGAGCAGGATGGCAACCCATCTTGTAACATAGAGATTTATACCTAGTTTAATGAGTTTATCTATAATTTCAGAGTGGGGGATGTTGTTAAAAGCCTTGCCGAGATCTAGATAGGCTGTGTGAGCCACCTTACCTGCATCTACGACTTTGGTGACTGCTTCAAAGAAGTAAATCTGGTTTAGGAGACATGATCTGCTTTTACAAACCCGAACTGGGTGGGGTCCAGAGTTTGGAGATTACCAATGTCTTTGTTTATAAGTTCCATGGGCGATTGTCCATTTTGGTGTGAATGACCTGAGATGTACCTCCCTCGACTATATGAAAAGACACATGGAGGAGCTCTCCAATCTTGTAGCCCAGGCAGGTATGACCCTAGCCCTGAGTAGCATCCTGCCATCACCCAGAATCATACCACAGTACAAGTAAAAAATTATAGACTTTAACAATTGGCTAAGCTTCTGGTGTCATTCTAAGTGGATCCAGTATCTGTCTGCTTGGGATGACATGATCGACAGACCACAATGTTTTGCCAGAGATGGCCTGCAACTGTTGCCCTTGGGATTCCGGACACTGGCAAAGGCTCTTGCCACCCCTATAGTGCCTTTTTAAAATAAGGTTAAAATGACAAATTCACCACCATAACAGGTACAAGCAAGCAAAATCTGAGGGTAATGCTACTCGATGCTAGAAGTCTAAACTTCAAAATTCACTCACTCAAAGCACTCCTTAAAATGGAGAACATCGTCATCTGTGCAGTGACAGAGACCTGGTTCAAGGCTCCAGAGAGTACCCCTGCATTACCAGGATATAATTCATATCACACCTTTCAGCCACCTAACCTGGACCAAAACACTAAAGGCAGAGGAGTGTCCATATTCATTAAGAATATCCACACCTCCAGCCTAGTTGCTCAGCATAGTGCATCCAAGATTATCCAAGTGCAACTATCTCTGGGCAAGACTGCAATCCACACTGTAGCTTGCTACAGATCCCCCACCATGCCCCAGGATTGTCACTCCTCATTTCTTGATATGCTAGAAAATATTAGGGTACAATCCAACACCCTAATAATGGGCAATTTCAACTACCCTGCCATTTGCTGGGAAAACTTCTCATGTACCAACTCTTTTGCTCAATGTTTTCTGGAATTTATAAATTCCAACACTTTGGATCAACTTATCCACATCCCCACCAGAGGCAGCAATATCCTAGACCTGGTCATTTACAACATGGATGACCGGTGTTCCACACCAGAGGTCAATTCCTCTTTGGTCAGATCCGACCGCAAGCTAATCACCCTCGACATCCACATCCCACCCCCACCCCCATTAGGGAAACCACCATAAAAAATTCTCCAAAGCCAACTTCACGCTTCTTAAGACAGAAGTGGCAAACCTCACAACACATGCAAATGGATAATAGAGGTACGACTGCTGAATCCTACACAAATGCACTTTATAAGCACTTACATGAGTCCATGGATTGTGCTATCCTTAACAGAACCAAGATGCTATCCACCAAAAAAAAAGGAAGCCAATCTGGTGGTCCCCTGCCATAAACAAACTCTACAACAGAAGAACGAAACTGTTGCAAAAAAGAGTAAAATACCATGATTGGAGGAACTCCCTGGTCAGTCTCAGTAAGAAGCTGAGATCCCTTATAAAATCCTCCAAAGCTAGTTATGAAAACAAAATCACCACTGATTCTAAACACAACCATAAAACATTCTACAGCCATGTCAAGAATCTCAATGGCAACACTCAGATCTGCTCTGAGTTATAGCACAATGGCACTAAATATACACAACCAACTGATATTGCCAACATCCTGGCAGATAGGCTCAGTGCTAACTTTACCCCCCCTCACCCCCTAAAGTGCCCATCTGTATACCGTAAGAATGCAAAGTTCCTGTAATCATGGCTGCACAGGTAAAAACCACATTCTCCAAAGCTAAGAACACAGCATCCATGGGACCTGACAACATCCCAGGCATTCTACATGAACTACAGAATAAACTGTCACCACACCTAAGCACCATGTTCAGTCATAGCCTCACCTCAGGCTTTGTGCCCACTGAATGGCACACAGCAACAGTTATCCCACTCTACAAAGGGGTAGCCACCACGGACGCTGGGAACTACTGCCCCATTAGCCTGACAAGTCTGGTCTGCAAGGCCACGGTACATATCATGGAACATAAACACAGACATTGGTAATCTCCAAACTCTGGATCCCACCCACTTCGGGTTTGTAAAAGGCAGATCATGTCTCCTAAACCTGAAAGACTTCTTTGAAGCAGTCACTAAAGCTGTAGACAAGGTTAAGGTGGTTCACACAGCCTATCTAGATCTCGCCAAGGTTTTTGACATCATCCCCCACTCTGGAATTATAGATAAACTCACTAAACTAGGTATAGATCCCTATGTCACAAGATGGGTTGCCAACTGGCTCACTGACAGAACCCACACTGTGAAAGTAGCAGATTCCAAATCTGACTTCAGACTAGTGACAAGTGGAGTGCCACAGGGTTCAGTCCTGGGTCCCCTCCTGTTTGGTATCTACTTTTCTGAAGTACAGGCTAACACATAAGGTCTTTGGCTAACAAAGTTCACAGATGACTGCAAAGTAGGAGCCATAATCGAAACTCCTAACAATGTGGACATCCTGCAAAAGGGCTTCACTGAGATAGATGCCTGGTGTCAAAGCCATAGCCTCAAGCTCAATGCCAAAAAGTGCACTGTCATCCCCTTTGGTAAAAACTCTGTACCCATGAGCTACCACATAGGTGGTAGTCTACTTAACACTGAAAGTGTGACAAGAGACTTTGGGACACAGGTGGACAGTAGTCTCTCCTTTGATAATCACATTGCCACAGTAGTCAGGAAATCCTTCTATGTGGCACACCTCATCACAAAAGGTTTCTCATCCAGGAAAAAAGAGGTCATTGTTCCCTCTACTCATCACTCATTAGACTCATTATAGAGTACAATGCCCCTTTTGGTATGTACCTCACAAGTCATCTACTACAACTGGAAAGGCCGCAGAAATACCTCACAAAGAGGATTACTGGCCTCAAACAGATGCCCTACGCAGACCATTTCAGAAAACTCCAGCTTTACTCTGTCGTATATCGCCTTCTCAGAGGCAATCTCTGCCTAACATACAAAGCTATGTCAAACCCAGAGCTGTTGGACATGCTCCACTTAAAGAAATAACAATCCCTTTGAGCTACATGATCTAGAGACCTAAACCTTGTCACCAGAATTAACAGAAAAAACCCAAATTGCTTTTTTTAGGGA
>NC_056744.1:1499862259-1499877580 GCF_019279795.1 Protopterus annectens | reverse complement strand
GGGGGCGTTTTCTGTAGATGCGTAATGCTGTAGTGTGTTAGAGTAGGTAGGTGTATGTTCAACTCCAGGCCCTTCCGTGTGTGTGTGTGTGTGTGTGTGTGTGTGTGTGTGTGTGTGTGTGTGTATATTTATATATATATATATATATATATATATATATATATATATATATATTTCTTTAGCCAATATGCATGTGGATATTAGCACTTTTGAATGTGCTGCATTGTCTGTACATGTTCACCTTGGATGTATCTGAATGTGCTATGGCTCTGTGATTGTGCACATACTGTGTGCTGTAGTGATCCTGGGTTATAGTTGTGTAGTGACCAGTTATTTTGTTGCTGGGTATTACCAGGGACATTGAAAACAATGATAGTACAGCACCTTTAACCCGGTCATGTGCACATCTCAGCAGCAGTCAGCAGTGGTTATTACATTGGAGGATGACTATGGCTCATATACCTATGTATTACATGGCAATGCTATGCAAATCAGGTTAACATTACTGACACCCGTTTATCCACAGGTTGTGTTACAGATCCCATGGTATAAGGTATTAGTATATATTACCAGGTGCAGGACTGGACTATGGTTGAATGCATGGAGAGGTGTCCACTTGGCAGCAGGAATGGCGATCTGTATTGCAACCTGGCAGGAATTACAGTCTGTGACTGTCCCACAACCTCCAGTATATGGCTGACACATGCTGAAACAGTGTACAAGCAGAGACACACATAAAACAAACAGCTAGGGATAACACATAACACACACACACACACACATTGCATCAACATTGGGCCATGCAAAACGTGTTGTCCCTCACACACACACTGAAATGCATACATGTTGATTGGCTGGTTCACTGACAGGCTCTAGAAATGAAACTACATTCCCTGTGCATATGATGACACCTGTGCCACCTCTTGTAATGTGTAACATTGATGCAGTTACGGACTAACATGGTGCTGATACACAGGGTGGCTTCATAGCACTGTAATAATGTTACAATGTTGTTAACACAAAGTGTGATTACCTTCTAGGTGTATGTAAGCAGGCATGATAAATTCCAGCTATGATCATCAATGTAGTATTGTGTACAGCACTGTTAATTCTGAAGATGTATTATCCATCCATGTGCCATTTGACTGATGTGTGTAGTATTGGCAGCATGTGTTACACAGTGTGTAGTACATGTGAGATGTGTGTAGTACAGTTTCACATGTATCTATATGTGAACATGGTGAGGGTGCACTGTCTGCATCTACATGTATAGTGGACACATTGGAATGGTGACATGCCCTGTATTTCACACTGTTAACACGTCATACTTTCTGTTGGTGGCCAGTATGCATTATACTACACATATTGTTGTACTTGTCTACACATGTGTGATTGCTATGGTTTTACACGGTGCTTTGGGTGATACTGTTACTATCTGTCATAGTTTTGCATTATGGTAGTTGACACGACCTCAACAGTCTGAATTACCAATTGTTATATGATATCTTCACAACAGTCCCACACATGTAGGACACACAGCAGCATGTGGATCCTACATGCACTATACTATACCAGTTCACACTGGTATTGACCGCCACACATTGCTGGGACCATTACTGTTTGACATGTATCCATGTTAGTTACAAGCAAAGACAATATGGATATTCCTGTCCACATCTGGGAATTCATACTGTGGCCTAGAATGCATTCTGCACATGACACAGTTAGTCTACACAAAGGTATCATACAGACAGATGCGTGTTATCAACCCATGCTGTACACCTATAAGGCTAAACAGAGTCAGTTATCCACATTTATATTTCTACACATACTAACAGTAACACATAGGTATTACACCCCAATATGTATAATGGGTAACAATGTGTACATATAGATATGTGCTATGTCATTTGTCATTTGATATTTGCATTTACAATGGTATTGTGGAAGTACATCACTGTATCACATATGCAATGAGAGTTCTGCATACATATCCTCCAAGGTGGTTGTACAACTATGATGAATGTCCATTATTGACATACTTTGCTGTGTTTGAACTATTCTGCAGTATTACACATACGAACAGTCACTCACACTATGTATATAAACTGCCGTGTGTGTGTGTGTCACAGATGACCTAGGCCACAGACAGTTCTGATACATGTTGTTGACAAGTGCGGTAATGCTCCACCAGATGTGTCCAGGCACCAGAACTGTGACTTGGCGACACATACACATGCTAGAGTAAGGTTTCTGTATGTGCGTGTGCCTCATTATGGCATTCCTGTTCATGTGTGTGTGCATTTCTGATGTGTGTCATCAGCCACAGTTGAACTGCACATCCGGCATCCCCCACTAGATGACCATGAGAGTTGTCCCCATTGCCAAATGTTTTGTACAGCTGCGTCAGATGCCACATATCGTACGCATTGCAGCTTCCAGGGCATCCAGCACACACATTCATTATTACAGGCTGGCCATCACACACAAACCGTCACTTCATGGAGGTGAAGCCCTTGTGGATGATGTAGGCCCTGCCACACTCACTGGCTGCTGCTTTGATGCATATGTGCATGCAATGTATTGCACACAGTACTTAGGGTATTCCACTATTGTGTGGAAACGACACATATTGCTGCCCAATACCTTACAGGAATTGGGGATATATACATCATCACTGACATGTGCTGACATGGCATTCATGACCTGGTGCAGTACCCTGGATGCTGATGTTTGTAGAATCCACGTCATATCACCAGTTGATCTCTGGAAGGTACCTGTTGCTGGTATCCTTAGGGCAACACATACCTTGGTTTCCACTGGGATAGGTTTCCCTCTGTTGGGTCTGTGTGTGAGACATGGCCTGCACAGATCCACAATCTTCTGCAGGAGGTCTCTGTCCACTCTATAGCACTCTACTATCTCCAGCTCATGTAGCCCCTGGTAGTTTACCCGGTGCCTGCACACTCCTCTCCATCTACTCACTGTGTGATGCTGAGCAGCATTCACATTGGCACAACCCTCCACATGATGCATATGTTGATGTGTAATAGCAATGGCAGCCCCTAACATTATCTTGTCTCAGTTAAACTTTTACAGTTGCACTTCTCTTACTATACTACAGTGTTGCAGTGTGTCTGAGAATAACATGGTGGACTACTGTTTGTAGAGTTGTCTTACATTCTGTCAACCCATGTGTTATTACACTTGCACAAGCTAATGTTGCATGTACAGCTATATTGTAGTTGCGGATGACACTTCTTTGCGGTAATCATTACAGGGCTGTGCATTTATAAATTCACTATTTTTGGAGTCCTGCAAAGGACACCTATATCCATGTTTAAAGAGTAGAACTTGCAGATCTGGCACACTGATACTTTCCGGCCAGTAGTTTTGGAAGCAGCAGTGTATTTACCTTAATTGCATGTCTGTTATGTGTATCCATACTAGCTATGGTGTAACCTATTTATGTACATGTGTTATATCTGAGGACATTTGTTTTATATGTTTGTTAGGTATATATCAATTGATGTTGTATGTGTTTGAGTGTATATATAGATATATATATATATATATATATATATATATATATATATATGTATATATATATATATATATATATATATATATATATATATTTATATCTCTGTACATTCTTTATTTCATATATTTATTTAGTTTAAGTCTGTGGATATATATATATCTATGCACAAATGTATATATCCATATATAGACATTACGATGTAGAAACCAGCATTCATTGGCTATGCTGTGAGCGGATTACACCGAAGCGCACTTGCATTTCCTTATTGTGGGTTACACGCAGGCGCACATGCATATCCTTATTGTGGGTTACATATGTTTACTAAGTCTTTGTGCTTATGTGGGCTTTATTACTTTTGACAGTACCAGTAAAATATCTCTAATCCGGTTAACGGACATATGCAAAATGCACGTTCACCTTTACATATTTATATGTCTGTACAGCACAGACGCATTCATTACACTTTAACATTATATGTGCTGTAGTCATAGGTGAACCGGGACTGCATTCACGTTGGCCGGATGCTGTAACCACTATACGTTTGGTGTTCTGACTCATTTGTATGCATACCCATAGTACATAGCTACATTAACATATGCCTCCCCGCTTCACTTACGTCACAGGCATCCATTCTCCTGCTGGGAAAAATGCGGCAATTACATGTTACACATTCCTATTCCTACTGCTCTGGACCCAAGCTGCATATTTAATCACTGCAGGGATATTCAGAACCCAAAGGCTTATAGTCCTGACACATACAGGTCTTTAATTGTCAGGGTGTTCATGAGGTGATCTGGGTTTAGGCTTGTCTGCCTGGTGAACGGAAATGCCCTGACTGCATTCAAATGTCAGACAAAGCACATGGACAGGGTTTGTCCATTTTAAACATTCTATCTGTGTTTACAGACACAGGTGTTTGGGCACCTGTCAGCAGCTTATGATGTTGGCAATACATAATATGGGTGGGGATGGTTACAATACATAATCCACGGTGAGTGGTGTTCCCATTCACATTTGACTACTTCCTGTATTCATTCTTACGAGGGTTATTTTGCACATGACTTAACTATGAATTAACTACGGGTATGCAGTAGTACAGTCAACATATGTGACGCTTTGTTACAGTATAAATGTACGGACCTCTGTAATACTAGGGACTACCCCACATCCTTCACAACATTTCATGCTTATGTACATACTATTATTCAGTGAACTTTCGAATTTTGTGAGAGCAGTAATTACATCTGTCCCTATTTGTCCACCCATCCTTTTAGGCTTTGTCCAGGTTTTGTTCCTGTAATAGGTTGGGAGGTGGTGTCGGTATGTGATTGAGTTGAATATATACTGTCGATAATTCAGTGGGGAGTTGGGTTATCACTTGTTCCTCTTTGCGAGGGGAGGTCCCACTTTGGACAGTTGTGTCCTGCGACGACACCTAAGACATGGCAACTGTCCTGTGATTTTAAGACAGTAATATATTTCTTATTTTCTTTACTAGTTGCATGATACAGGTATTTTGTATCTGGTACACATAACTATTATTTGGGATAGCATAAGCTATTCAAATGCTATGGAATAAGCTTTTATCTTGGCATACACGTGTAATTCTGTCCTTTGCACTGGCCGGGGGTATGTTTTATCCTGCAGATTCTCACATTTCTAGGGATGTCCCACCTGGCCATCTGAACAGGTGGCAACCCTAGTGGGGTGACCTGCATGGTGGACAGCTGTTCCATCCCTGTGGTATGTTTTGCATGTCTGTGTGGAAAATGAACAGTACCGTGACTACACATACATGTTTTGTCCAGATGTGTACAGTAATGGACACCGTGGCGTGTAAACAACTCTGAGGTTTCAACAGGTTACTTATCACATGCGGGATGTACACACATTTTGACGGAACATTAACGCGCGGGCATTTGGATTTACGTACCTGTGATGGGATGTTTACAAACGTGGGATACATATTTGCAATCCTGACACAGCCTAGGATGATACTTCCTACTACATATGGGGAATACTCGCTATGTGTAGTTGTACGGATGCGCAAGGCTAGTAGCAGGATTTGGTGGACATTCGGACATGGGTGCGGGTTATGTGCTGTACAGAGGTTGTTGCATATTGCATTTGCATGCATGGGTTCTGCTTTTGGATATCCCGGTTCCGCATATGGCATCCTATGTGTATGTGACGGTTACATTCCTGTTCATGTGTATAGCACATTTTAATAGACATATGTTTGTGTGTGTTTGGTATACAATTTGGACTGTCAGGTTTCTTTACGGTTGTTATATAGCCACAACTGCCCTGCTGTGTACTATCACTACCACTGTGGGACTGCTGGTGACCATACCCATGGGGCTAGACGTGTGTATTGACGGAGCGCTGACATGATGCGCTTCACTTCCACTGGGTATAACTTCTGACAGTGCAGTACATTACGGACACACGATTTTAAATATCATTTGTTCCATGGACGGAAACTCATATTATGTTGCGTGCATTTCTGTTTGGTTCTCCATTTTGTGTGGCCGGGAACTGTCTTGCATGCTTTGCATACGTTTCATTATCCATGGACACTGATAGGTGCGATTACTATTGCAGGCAGGCTATAATATTCAGCAGTTTAGGTTGCTCATCGCCAGCCGACATTGACACGCCTCCGGGCGCAGATTAGTAACGCCCCATGCACTCGCGCACGTGTCCTATGCACGTGGACGTGGTAGCAGCGCACCTTCATTAATATGCATATGGCGCTACTACACCATTTATATGCCGCACGGCTGGTGCAGGCCTTACACCGGCCTTGTGCCGAGCTTCATGAATCCGGGGGGTAGATTATTTATGTTGCTACACATTAGTGATAAGCACTCACTGTATATTTTAGTTGTAGATTATTTATGTTGCTACACATTACTGATAAGTACTCACTGTATATTTTAGTTGTAGATTATGTTGTTACACATTAGTGATAAGTACTCACTGTATATTTTAGTTGTAGATTATGTTGTTACACATTACTGATAAGTACTCATTGTATATTTTAGTTGTAGATTATTTATGTTTTTACACATTACTGATAAGTAATCACTGTATATTTTAGTTGTAGATTATCAGTAATGTGTAACAAAATAATCTACAACTAAAATATACAGTGAGTACTTATCAGTAATGTTTAACAATATAAATAATCTACAACTAAGTTAAGCATTTTATGTTACTATAATCAGATGCTATTTAATAAATGCATTTTTTAAGAAATGTATTTGCTCTGCTGCTTATTAGTATTAAGTTATTCTTGAATTCATTATTAAATACATTATTTCAATACACATTGCTCCCATACATTTATTTAAAGAAGCAGGAACTTAATGGTTTTTAATGAAGACTTACTGTACAATGAATACTGATAAGCCATTTCTCTTGGTTTAACAGTAGTAAATAGAAAAGCAACATTGAGCAATTAATATATATAAATGTCTTTAATTAAAAGGAAGCTCAGTAAAGTTCTTGTACTTTCAGGAAATGCCATTCTGTTTTGATTTTCTGGTTTTGTGATACCAATCTGCTGCTAAAAGAATGAAAGCCAAACAGTATTTGTAGTTGAATGTAATGATGACTTGCAGCACAATATCATCTGGCTTTACTTCAGTTATCCTAACCAGCAGATTAAATAGCAAAATGCATCAACTCCCCGCACCACCACCACACCCACATATATATATATATATATATATATATATATATATACAATAAAAAGAAAAAAAGATCTAACAAAACTATTCTAAAGGCATGACAGATTAACAACAACATCAGAGCTGCACTTTCTAGTGGGAACATTACTAGCAGAACTCCCATTGTTGGATATGACTGAAAAAGTAAAGGGGTTATTTTACAACAGATAAATGATGACTTACTTTTTCATGTCACTGATGCAAAACACAATGCAAATGTAATCATTGCCAACACTTTCATTTTGATTTTGAGTGCGAGTAAAGTAGCAAAATAATGTCTCCAGTACAGTCACCATCCACACTGCAGCAATTAAAGCGTAATATTTACTAACACTGTGTTCATACCTCTCAACTTCTTTTGTTGAGGAATTCCATACCACATCAACAATAATGGGGACAATGGCAAAAATTCAGGAGTACCTTTTAATATTACTCTTTCACCTTTATTTTGTGTGCCTGCTAGTTGGAGTGAAATGGACAGCAGGATTTGCAGCTGTGGACAGACAAGTGCTGAAAATAGCACTGCATGTATTGACACTCAACAAACAGATTTGCCCACATTAACCATGTATTGTTTTTTGTTGTTGTTTGTGTGTATGTATGTGTGTATGTGTATGTATGTGTGTGTGTGTGTGTGTGTGTGTGTGTGTGTGTGTGTGTGTGTGTGTGTGTGTGTGTGTGTTAAGGTTGCCACCTATCCTGTTGTCAGTGGGAAACTCACGGGTTGAGCTGCCTCATCCCATTGCCCATTGTGCAAAGTAGTGGGACTTGAAATGTCACTCTTTTCAATCGCACTGAATTGCCGTGGAAAAGCTGCAACTACTTCTGGCTTTTCCATGGCAATTCAATGATGTCACCAACCTGGACCTGCAGGCAAAGCTGCTGCCTGTTAGGTCTGGGTGCTTTAACTCATGCAGCAATTGGCTGCAATTTATCAAAAGGGGTGGGGATTGGGTCAGGAAGAGCCCTGCAAAGATCATGGCTGTAGGAGCACTTTGTTTAAGCGCTTCTGCAACCGCTAAAAAAATGACCGAGATTTGTTTTTTTTTCCTAATGAGCCAGCAATCCATCCATTCATCCAGCCAGCCAGCCAGCCATCCAGCCTGCCAGCCATCCATTCATCCAGCCAGCCAGCCATCCATTCATCCAGCCAGTCAGCCATCCATTCATCCATCCATCCATCCATCCATCCATCCATCCATCCATCCATCCATCCAGCCAGCCAGCCATCCATCCAGCCATCCAGCCAGCCATCTATTCATGCAGCCAACCATCCATTCATGCAGCCAGCCATTCATTCAGCCATCCATCCATTCATGCAGCCAGCCATCCATTCATGTAGCCAGCCATCCATTCAGCCAGGCATTCATTCATGCAGCCATCCATTCATCAAGCCATCTATCCAGTCATTCATCCATCCAGCTACTACTCCCACCAACCAGCTAGCCAAGCCAGCAGCCAGCCAGCCATCTAGCCACTTCAGCAGCCAGCCAGCTAGCTACTCCAGCAGCCAGCCAATGAGCCACTCCAGCAGCCAGTCAGCCAGCTAGCTAGCCACTCCAGCAGCCATCTGTCGTACTCATAACAGCATCTCCTTCACCGCTCCTGTGGTGATGTCATGATAGAGGGTGTGGCTAGTGTCATATTGGCAACACCCCCATGTCTCACTTTGGCCCGCTTAAAAGGTGGCAACCCTAGTGTGTGTGTGTGTGTGTGTGTGTGTGTGTGTGTGTGTGTGTGTGTGTGTGTGTGTGTGTGTGTGTGTGGTATAAAAGAACTATGGGACAAATTTGTACAGACACATGCTTGCTGTCTTGCTGAGGGGGATACTTGCGTAAGTGCAGTGGACTGGCTCCAGTAGATATTGATGGGAGTCCTGAGCTGACATCCATCAATTGTTTTAAAAGTGGATAACATATACATACTAAATCTAGAGCACTTGATAATAGTTTTCAGTCTTACTCACAAACTCTGGCTAATTTACAATGTATGTACTGTACCTGTGTACTATGTATGTATTCTACCTATGTTCCAAATTTCAGCTGTACACCACAAATCTATTAATTACCTTTATTTTTAAAATTAATATTTTTTTGTTTGTTCTCTCCACTGTAACTGTTTATGTGCCGCATACCACTGTATAAACATGTCTCTTGTAATTTGTGTGTATATTGATCATGTCTAAATAACTAAATGTGTCTGTAATTTTTCCTTGTGGAGCTTTTCTCCCTGGGCCTCTGCTGATAAAGGGCCTTTTCGGCTCAGTCAGACACCCCCGGTTAACAAATGTAAAACAAATAAATAAATAAATTGTTTTTGTCTGCCAAAGCTATTACAGCAATATTTTACAGAGATGTGGGGAAAAGTCTCAAAGTTGACTGGTATGTTGTGTGGCTGTGGGTAGCTGTGTGTTTATAGGGAGTGGAGGTGTGCCTCTGTAAGTAAGGTGTGAATGTATGTTATGCATTGTGAAATGGAGAGATTAAGAGTAAAATTGTGATCAGTGTAGTCCCTATTGATTTCATTATTGCTTGACCGAGACATAAACAATGCACCATGTTTGTCAGTACAATGTTGGAGTTCCCTGTTTGGAATATAATATCACTGCTACAGATGCTGGTACTGTTTCAATACATGTGTGTGTCATGAAGTATGTACATCTCTGTCTGATTTGGTGTAGTTCCAATGGAGAACAGATGAGTAGGAGTGTTGGATCGCTTAGCAGCATACCCCACAAGTGTCACTAATTTTTGCTTTTAATTTTTCTCTTAAATAATGCAATCAATAAAGCTTTTT
This sequence comes from Protopterus annectens, assembly GCF_019279795.1. Lineage (NCBI taxonomy): Eukaryota > Metazoa > Chordata > Ceratodontiformes > Protopteridae > Protopterus > Protopterus annectens. The sequence goes on along the minus strand of NC_056744.1, from coordinate 1,499,867,506 downwards.
CATAAAGGTGCTAGATTCGCATGAACAAATAATGACTTTCACTGCAATTAAAGAAAACTTTTTTTTCTTCAGAAGATGAATGCTAATAAATGTAGTCTTATCCTGTGAGCTTACTACATCAGTAGTATAGCTATTTTCAAAAGTATCCAATTTGGAAGCTTTCTCCTTGAGTCTGTTGCTAAGAGGATGAGAGATATGCTACAAGTATAGAACTAAGACAAACTACATAAAGCTACAGTAACAGAAATTACTGGGTCACATCAGAGGATTGGGGAGGGTCATTGTTAAAAGGAAACTGATAACTGTTTCATTGTTATTTAAAACGTGGCATTTAACACCATAATTCAGGTTATGCTATAACAGAATAAGTATGCAAAGATAACTATGTGAGAAGCCAGCATACCATTCAAATAAAATAGTTTACATTAACAGTGCACATTTTAAGAAATGGATAGATTGGCCTAAACTCTGGATTGATGTGTGCTTATTTTAGAAATAATTCCTGGGAAATGTTACTCAGAAGTGAAGATACATATGAGGGAACAGTTTTAGTGGTACACCAGGCTATGATTTGTTTGTCTGTTATCATGCAAAGTTGACTAATTATTTGAATCTAGGCAAGCTAGAAATGTGAGACTCAAGCCCATTGAAGGAGGGGAGATGGGAGGAGTAACTTAGCCAGGAACTGAAACTTGCAAAACTGCTCTTTGTGAAAAGTCTTTTTTATCTCAGTAATTTGTTGACACTTTTGCAAGCTTAGTACATCAGTAGGAACAACATTTGTAAAACTCAGTGCATAGCAGTCAATAACACATGAGCTGCAGTTTTTTCAGGTGTTCCATTCTAAGTGAATGGAAGTCTAGTCTGACAACAAATGGAAGGACTACTTATTCTCAAAATCTGTGCATTGTGGGACAGACTTAGCTTTCCAAAGAAATCACAATGTCTGCCCCCATGAGGACAGAAAAGGATAAAACAAATAAAATAAAATTAGGAATGAATACTTATTTTGCTGCAGGCAGCTTTGGGAGGTGCAGTAAATCATGGCAACATAAAAAAAATATGTTTTTTCATCATTGTTATTTTATTTATTTATTTATTCATTGGAGACTCCATAGTGAGACACACAGATGTCCCACTCATCAGGTTGGGCTAGGAAAAGTCACGGTCAGCTCCCTGTCCAGTGCCAGGATTCATCAGATCATCCATGCATTCAGGTCTCAGAAACAAGTACCACTATGACTCTGTCATAGTTTATGTTGGAGTGAACGACCTGAGACTTACCTCACTGGACTATACGAAGAGGGATATGACTCAGCTCTCTGATAAGGCAGGTATGTCTCTAGCCTTGAGCAGTATACTACCCTCACCTAGACTGATGACGTAATATAAACAAAAAATGATGGATTTCAATAATTGGCTTAGTTTTTGGTGTTATTCAAAGGGGATTCCGTTTCTGTCAGCCTGGGAAGCCATGGTTGACAAAGCTCGCTGCTTTGCCAGAGACAGTTTGCACATGACACCACTAAGCTTTCAGCTGCTGGCTAAGGCTCTTGCCTCCCCCATAGTGTTTTTAGGCAAGGTCTTGAAATCAAACTTACCAGCATGAAATTTGCCAATCATAACAAAATAAGGGTCATGCTGCTAAATGTTAGGAGCTTAAAGCAAAAACTGCACATCCTGGAAGAACTTCTATCACTGGAACATGTAGATGTCTGTGCAGTCACAGAAACCTGGTTGAAGGCCTCAGAGACTACCCCGACCTTTCAAGACTACAATGCCTTCCACACCTTCAGACCACAAAACAAGTGTGTGAGAACTGAAGGAGGCAGTATTTCCCTCTATAGTAGAGATGAATTCACTTCCAGACTGGACACTCTATGGTGTTACACCAAGTTCAAGTTACTATGGGTAAGACCCCCATTCAAGTCATTGCCAGTTATAGATCCCTCTCCATGGGTCATGACATGCATGAGGCCTACGTGACCAAACTGGAGTCAATACAAATATTCATGAACACCTGGTTATGGGGGATTTCATTTATCCCACCATCAACTGGGAAACCTATACTAACCCTAACTTGCTAGTGCAAAAGTTCCTTGACTTTGTTAACTCAAATGCTTTGGAACACTTTGTTCATACCCCAACAAGAGGAACAAACATACTAGATCTGGTCCTCACTAACATGTCAAACAGATGCACTGCCACAACTGTCGGACCCTCATTAGTTAAATCTGACCACAAATCAGTCACCTCCAAGCTGACAATAACACCAGAACTCACAAAGGGAGAAATCAGACTAAAAAACTTCACCAAGGCAAACTATACTCTCCTAGAGAAGGTACAAATGCATTCAAAGACCCAGCCCCAGCTGGAAGTGGTAACTGTACTAAAGCTTACACTAAAGCCCTCTACAATCACTTGCATAAGTGTATAGACTCTGCTGTACCAGAAAGAATCAAGGTCAGAGCTCCAAGTAAAAACTTGAAACTTGTAGATGTGGTAGACATCCAGCATCAACAAACTTTATAATAAATGCAAAAAAATGCTGTCCAGGACAACAAAGGCAAAGCCTCAACAATAAAAAAGCACCCTTCTCAGCCTCAACAGGCAAGTAAGACAATTTGTCAAACCCTCTAAGTGATTTTAGAGAGAAACTTAGAAAGCACAGCCAAGGATAATCATAAAGCCTTTTACAGCTACGTACATAGCCTAAAACGTAGGACCTAAGCATGTGCAGAACTAGTGACTAATGGAATCTCACACACTGACCCCACAGAGATGGCAAACCTACTAGCAGATAGATTTGGTGAAAATTTCACTCCCTTATCCCCTCCAAATTTATCACAATCCTTCCCCCAAACTCCCCCCCACCCTGCATATCTGAAGAGCAGGTCATTAAAGCCTTGCCAAGGCAAAGAACACAGCTGCTATGGGACCAGATGGCATTCCAGGCTGTCTTCTAAACAAGCTAAAACATGAACCAGCTTCACCACTAAGTACCCTTTTCAATCATAGCCTAACCACAGGCTTTGTTCCTGTGAAATGGAGACAGCAGCAGTTATCCCCCTCCTCAAAGGAAATAAACCTGGGGAATTAGAGACCCATAAGCCTGACCAGCCTCATCTGTAAGGTCATGGAACATATCATTGTGGACCTCATAAATAAAGACAAAGGTGACCTGCAAACCCTGGATCCAACCCAATTCAGCTTAATCAAGGGCAGATCCTGCCTGTAAAACCTGGTGTATTTCTTCAAAAATGTCACCAGGCACATTGATGATAGAAAATCTATGCACACAACATACCTCAGCTTGGCAAAGGCTTTTGACACAATCCCATACTCAGACGTTACCGATATACTTAGGAAACTGAATGCAAACCTCCTTTGTTGTAAGATGGGTTGCCAACTGGCTCACAAACCAGACACACGCTATCAAAGTGGGTGACTCCACATCAGCCAGCAGACCTGTCACCAGTGGGGTGCCAAGGGGTCATTGCTGGTCCACCTACAGTTTGGTATATACTTCTCAGAAGTTCAGGTCAAAACTAAGGGATTACAGCTGACCAAGTTTGCAGACAACTGCAAACTGGGTGTAATTATTGAATCCCCAAATTATATCAGTATACTCCAGGAGGGTCTTACACAGACCAGCAACTGGTGTCTTAGTCATGGTCTCAAACTGAATGCAAAGAAATGCATCATCATTCCCCTCAGCAAAAACAATGTCCCTCCACACTACCAACAACAATATCCTAGGTACCCACAAAGTGGTAAGGGATCCGGGATCACAAGTTGACTGCAACCTTAACTTTAACCATCATGTGTCTGCTGTAGTAAGGAAGGCTTTCTACATAGCAGACTTGATTAGTAAAGGCATCACCTCAAGAGCAAAGGAAGTTATAACCCCATAATTGAGTATAACACCCTATTTGGCATATATCGTTGAAAGCACTTGCACCAATTGGAAAGACCTCAGAGGTTTCTAACAAAGAAGATCAAGGGACTCCAGCACATGCCTTACACATACCAACTAAAGTCCCTATCACTGTACTCTATAGTGTATAGATTTCTTAGGGAAGACTTATGCCTGGCTTACAGAGCAATCTCAGACCCAAACCTAATGAACTTGCTACATAACCATAAATCAGACAGGACTAGAGTTACCCATTCCAGGGAAATAAATATGGCTTGTGACTTAAACAGAACATGCTGGAGGGACAGATTTGCCTCCCAGTGACTCCCACATCTTTTCAATAATAGGCTAACAATTCATGTGAAGCAGAACACCTCTATGACACTGTTCAAGTGAAACCTGGATGAGTGGATGGGGCACCATAAATTCTTATTGGGGATAGCACCTGCAGCCCTTCTGAACATGGACAGTCATTACTAAACACAGCCCTGAGTAATGACTAGCATATCTATGGTATTATATTGAGATGAAATGGCTAAGTTTGAAATGACTTCCAGGTTGATAGCCTAGTAAACACCTATGATCTTATGATCCTATTTGACATTTGTTTACAGGGATGGTCTGACTGGGTCAGAGGGAACCTGTTTGCAGTGGAGGCCCAGGGAGAAATCCCCTAGTGGTCCTTTAATGCACAAAACTTTGCAGAAATTTACCAGTAACACTGTTTATGGAAAAAATGTAGTAATAAATAGACTAAATAAAGCTCAAATCTGGAAGCAGTCCCTAGTTCTGGCATGACTGTAATTGAAACTACAAGACAAAGGCCAACCAGTGTTTGATATACAAGTGCAATTTATTAGATTTGTTTGCCTTAAGTTGAATCTCACTATGTCATCATTTACCTAACCCTCCACTCTTAGCTTCCTTCCCTCCTACTGCTCCACTTGTTAGTGTTAGGTGCTACCTTTTATATGTGGTGAATCAGAATTTACCTTCACATGTCCACTTCCCATGCAGTGATAGCCTGCAGACAATGCAGGTTGATTATAAATCCTGGCCTCTGTAATACCAACCTCTGAAATACAACACTCACTCTGTACATTCTATCACAATGGATGATTTTTGAGGTTTTCTGATCTATTGTGAAAAAACACCTTACTTGGTGAAATTATATGCTGGCACCGTATACTGTTTGTTTGTGTCTTTCGGCTTTTCCTGGTTAGGGGTCGCCACAGCAAAACTCCGGTCTGCTAATGATTGATTCGAGTATGCTAGCTAAGATATTCATGAAGTACTGGTGCAGGCTAATGCACACTAATGGGGATTCAGCA
>NC_056744.1:1499831158-1499861759 GCF_019279795.1 Protopterus annectens | reverse complement strand
CGGTACATTACACATGTTGCTTTTTGAAAAAGTATACTTTACATGTCCTTTTCCCCGGGGTTTTTAATTTGGCACTTCCTTGTTGGACATCCACTGCCAGCATCGGCGTGTGGTCTGGCATTGTCCTCTCTTATGCCCCCCTGTGGCAGCCCTTGTGGTGTCTCGGCTGTGTACATGATGTCCCACTGCTGTGCACACGGTGTCCACAGTCGTTGGTATGCTCAGCAGGATAGCACTACATAACCACCTTTCACCACTCTCTGCATTATGGACAAGTATCATTACTTACAAACACCATTCCCATACAGTACGGCTTCATCATACACATCATGCGTTACACACACGTACATATCGTGTGTTCTACATACCTTGTCGGTGTTTCGTTCCGTTTTTCGTTCCGTGTATCGGTATCCCTATTTATTACTCTTTCCGTTGTACACTACTGGTTCGGTATGAGCATATGGTTTGAATATCCTGGGAGTCATCCTTATATCTGTCGATACCTGCAACATGTGGGTTCATCCCACCAATTGCTGTTCCTCAGTGTGTAATTGTGCGCATATCACCTGTGCATCTACTCCATTTGGACATTACTCGTCGTAACTGGGGTATGGTTGGATTCCTCACCTGGGCGTTGGCTATTTGCCCTTCCTTCGTGGAGATAGTCTGTATTGTGTTATGTTATGTGTAACTGCAGCCGCTATGTGTGGTGACAGGTACATTTCGCAGTGGTGTTAGCCATGGATTGTGTGTGTTGGGTATGGTATTAGGTTCGACATGTGGGTGTCCCTGTCCTGACGGCATCTGTTGATGGCGTTTTGCATTCGGATGTGTAACATAGCTGTTGTATTCCTTTAAACAACTCATGCAAGTATGCATCCGCTGTTGATTGTGTTTCCCACGCGAGATGTTGCGGTTATGCAGATGTCATTGACTGCCTGTATGTTTGTGCTGCTATTACAGCTTGTATCCCTTTAATATGTACGATGGGGAATATCGGAGGTTGTAGGTGACGGATACGGGTTGTGGGCCTTGCATCTCTACATACACAGTATGGTTGTCTGTGTGCTCCATCCCTGCCTGGGGAGTTGACAGTTAATTGTCTGTTGGTCTGGGAGTGTAGGTTGTGTTGTTGTCATGTGGTGTTGGTATCGCCTGTGTGTGTGCTTCATGCATGTATTCCTCCGTCACATCTGTGGTATGTCAGCGGTTGTTTGTACGTAATGATTATCCCTTGTCATTCTGTCCCAGATATTTACAGTCATTGTGGTCCTGTACTTGGGATGGCCTGTTTGCCAGTGGTTGCCACCTATTCAGGTGGGGATTGCTTGTTTGACACTTGTAGAACACACAGCGGTGTTTACGGGCCGATACGTGGCCACGGTCAGTACCGAGGTAGCACATACGTATTTCCACGGTACATACCTATTGCTGTGTGACTTTGCCGATGTATCGTTTTGCAATTAGCATATCGGTGTCATACATACGGTCATGATTAGTACATACGTCCTTTCCATTTCCTGTGGGGTATATTCCTGTGCTACATTCTGGGACATTGTCACTTTGCATCGTTATACGTCGCCACATGCCTAGCCAAGGTGGGGCTCTCACTACTACTTTGGGACTACTGGTGTACATATGCCTGTGGCTAATGTACTGTATGCCTACACATATTATTCCACTCTGCCTCTAACATGGCACCAACATACACATATTACAGAGACACACACATTACACTCGCACAGCAACACACACGGCACCCTCACCGCACACATACACATACTACGGCAGTCACGGGGACGGTTGCACACAGTACCTGCGTGGGCCGCATCACTGGCGGCGATGTCTACCTCCCCCCTCATATCATCATAGTATTACCCGCGCATGTACTGTTACTGTACTGTGGCCTGGCGATCATTCCGACTCGCGGTTATGCATTTCGGTATGTTGACCTTTCCATGGTTGGCGGTATCCTCTTCTGTTAAACCTCCCGGATGCTCAGGTTGTCGTTTCACTATGTATACTATGTACAGATATCGCGTGTTACATCTCTGTCACCTTACATCCCTCTGATTCCCTGTCTTACCTGTAGTACTTATATGTATATGTGTACATATATTTCTATATATGTAATTATATCTATCTACATATCTGTATATGCACATATATACATGTTTATATGTATACACCTTGCGTGACGTGGCAGCATACAGCAACGCCGTCTGCTGTAGGACCAGCGTGCAGTTCAGGTGTTGGCGTTCCATGCTCCGCTGGCTGTTGGGTGTACAGTGTTTGGGTGCTGCCTATGTTGGAGTCACACATGGGGCCACCCATCACGGTACACTTCACGGTGGTCATGTTTGTGTGCCATCCATTTCACTGTGTGTGCAGGTAGGGAGGTGGCAGTCCATGGGGCCTACGCTGTCAGAATATGTGCTATCGTTCCCTCTTTGCCAGGGCATAGGCATATTGGGTAAGCCTCCGTCTGCCTACTGGGGCTGGCACAGTGTGTTCATGGTCCTGAACCCTCTGTGCCTGGACTGGCCTTGGCAGTTGTGGTGGGCTTTGTGGCCCTTCACCATTATGTCCCTGCAGCAGCTGCTTCCGCAGGATCATATTATGTAGCATGGCACATACTATGAATATGTGGGCACATGTGCCTGGAGAGTACTGCAGGGCTCCACGGATGTATCCAAGCACGGAACCATGATTTCAGCATCCCAAACACATGCTCTATGATTATTCTGGTTTGTGCGTGTGCCTCATTATGGCGTTCTTGCATGTGTGTGTGTGTGTGTGCATTTCTGATGGGAGTCATCATCCACGGCTCCAGTGCATAGCCAGCATCCCCACAAGGTGGCCTTGTGGGATGTCCTGGCGAATACCTGGTACAGCTGTGAGGCATGCCAGATATGGGAGTCGTGGTAGCTTCCAGAGCTGCCAGCACACACATCCATGATAATGCCCTGCGCATTGCACACGACCTGGCAATTGATGAAGGGGAATCCCTTGCGGTTTATGTAGCGTCTACTCTGCTCCCCAGGTGGTGACTTAATTTGTATGTGCGTACAGTCTATCGCACCCAGTACCTCCGGGTATTGTGCCACACGGTGGAAGTGGCACATATTGATAGCCAACTCCTCCTGAGATCTGGGGAAGTATATATGCTCATTGGCATGTGGTAACATGGCATCCAGAAACTGGTGTAGTACCGTGGATGCTGATGCCTGTGAGATGCCCATTATATCCCCAGTTGGCCTTTGAAAGGTACCTGTGGCCAGTATTCGCAAGCTTACACATACCTTTGTGTCCACTGGGATGGGCTCCCCTCTGTTGTTTCTTGTTCTCAGGCGTGGCGGCACAGCTCCACTATTTGCTGTAATGTGTCCCTATCCACCCTGTAACGCTCTACTATCTCCAGGTCTTGTAGCCCCTGGTAGGTTACCCTTGGTCTGAACACTCTCCTTCTCCTCTGAGGCCTACGGTAGTTGTCGGCACCTCCTCCACAACACCGTCTGTCTCTAACACATGCTGATGGATCACGGCCACGGCAGCACCCAACATGTACATTTTAAAAGTTCGTCGTGTGTTTACAGCTATGGTGCAGCGTTTGGGAATACACGGCTGTGTGTTGTGTGCATTCACACTTTATACTGTTGTGCTGTACAGCCGGTGATGTCATAGGGTGTGTCTGTGTGGCCGTATCTGTGGATTATCTTCCATGTTTTACCGTTGGCACTGCAACGCTGTTGCCTTTGGTGTTGCATTACTCTTGCCTGCAATGGATTACCTTTCGACCTTCCCTTACTGTTTCTGCACGTTGCACCTACTATTTCCTGGCATGCATCCTGCAGAGCCCTGTCATGTGTAGTTTCTGGGACATGGCATATCGTTCGTTTTGTGTGCCGCCGCCGTTATGCTGCCTGTCTACTTGGCTCTGCTGTGTCAGGTCTTCACTCTTTGCAATCTGCTACCTCCCCTACTTTCTTTGCATTCATATGCCTCCCCTATCCCGTTTTGCAGGTTTCTGCATGCAGAGTTGTCAGCTACCGCCGATTGGCCTTCGTGGGTTGATTAGTGTTGATTGCTCATTACTACTCCAATTACACTGCTTCCGCATTTCCTCATATTCTCAACATCACCTTCCTGTTTCCGATGTTATTTGCGGGGCGAGCGTCACATGACTGGGTTAAGGGAACGTAGTCATCCTCGTGCACATGCACCTCTGCGCGCATTGTGTGCTCTCAGCTCAACTATTTCCCCACACGCCGGTCCTGCAGCTGTGATGTGCAATGTACAGCCCAGGTTTGCTGTGCTCCAATGTGCTTCCTCCTACAGTGGCACACCCCTCTGCAGGTGACATGTATTCCCTCTGAGCCACTCCCCAGTGTATTACCGCTGCGCCATTTGGTACAGCCTTATGCCGGCGGGGGTTTTGCGATTCAGTATTATCTGCCTCATTTGCATGGCATTGACTACTAATTCATAGTTACCACGCCGAACACTGCCGCGAGTCCTTGGCAACCCTTGCACCGTGGTTGTGGCTTTCCATGCATACCATGGTGTATTGTGGCTGTGAAGCTGATGTGTATTACGCTGCTGTTTTATAACATTGTCATATTATTTCATTGTTTTGCACCTTCCGCAGACATGTCCTGGGGTTCTGCTGTGAGTTTCTGTGGACATACCATTTATGTTATTAGTTACATGTTGTGCATGTTTTCTTTTGACATTCTCTGTGTCTTTCACCATTGGCATATGGCAACAGTGTGATACCTGACGCTGACAGCCTTCCGTTACTCCTATGTTATGTTTGGGAAAATGTAAACCATTTTTTTTGGTTTACATTGCCGTGGCCTTATGCTACGCCTGCGCCACTTCGTGGATCGCTATATGCCTTCATTTGCATGGTGCAACACCGCACATGGGGGTGTTTAGCATACCTATGCCGGAGGCGGTGCAGATCCGGCGCACGCCGGTAGTGCACGTGGGATTGGATCGTACCTGAATTGCTCAGCGGCCATATTTGGCGTTGTAACGCCTACGCTATGCGTGCCCCTGGCGCAAGGGTCATGAATCCCGGGGGTTATCTTTAGACTGCATAACTAACAAATACAGGTAACACAGTAAAATTAATGTACAGATTTTAAACTCTTTGTACCTAAATTTCCAAAATATAGTGCTTTAAGAGAAAGCTTGCAAAGTGAATTCCCTTTGAGACTAAAAGTATTATTAAGTAAGCAGTTATTACAGAAATAACAACAAAGGTGATTATCTGTTTAGTAAAGTTTACAGAGCAGACACAAAAGTCTGTTAATGAACATCTAGGTAAGTCTTGGGCAAACTGAAAATGTGTACCCACAGCATGTTTTTTTTTTCATTCTTTCTTTTTTGACAAAGCATATATAAAATATATATATATATATATATATATATATATATATATATATATATATATAAGCATATATAAATAAATAATAGTTATGTGGTGAAAGGCAAAGACTTCCCAAAGATTCTTCATTTCACACTGGAAACAAATATATTCAGACTTAATATTATTATTATTGTACAATACATAATATGAAATGGGAACAATCTATATAATGTTCCAATTCTCACTGACAATTTATTCCTGTGAAATACAAAGTTTTGAATTTAGAATATCAATTTATTTTATTGTTTTTCAGTAATCCCTGAAAAATCATATCTAAAATGGACTTAATTAAATTATTGTTGGAAATATATAATTAATGTTAAACTGCATCAGTTTTTGTTTAACCATTTTTACATCAGTCATAGAAGAACATATTATGTTATTTTATGAAACAGTCTTGGTGTGTTTAATGGGTCTATATTATATCAGGGAATGTTTGAAATTGCAAACGCTGTATAATCGACCCAAAACTATGAAAATAAAAAATGCCAAACACACGGATCAGTGATGTTTTCCCATGAAAAAAAATCGCTGATCCATTAAAAAAACAAACACAACATAAAGTGGGGGCTTCGCTCACCACACCCCCTTGATGTGGGGGGCTGTGCCCCCTCACTCCCCTACTTAAATATACCAACTCCGAGATTGCACCACAGTGGAGGAAATAGCAAAGTCCCAAAAATGACCCAGTGATTTTTTTTTTCCCCTAGGAAAAAAAAATGCTGTTCCGTGCTTTAGGAATTTTGCCATTTTTGGGTAAACACATTTGATTAAAGTGTGTAAAATGTCTTTTGGCTTTTCCCAGTTAGAGGTCGCCACTGCGGAACACCGGTCTGCTTATGATTGGCAGTAGATTTTTACAGTGCTGAGGTGCCAGCCTGATGCCCAACATTCAATGAAGGCACACCCATTCACACACACACCTACATACATGTCTTTAAATGTCACTCAACTGTGGAGTGGACATGCAGACTCCACACAGAAGGTGCCCCAGCCGAGAATCGAACCAGAGTACCTCTTGCTGTGAGGTGACAATGCTAACTGCTGCACCAGCACAGCCTCTTATTATATCCTAGTTTGATTAATGTATTTAAAATTTAAGTGCAGTGAAAGGGTTCAGTCAGCAGGTGGCATCAGACAAAACTGTTGTAGTTGCAGCTGGATATCTGGCTGTTTTTAGCAGTTTGCAGTGCAACAACCACTTGAGAGGCTGCAGGAGATATAAAAAAGTACTGTCAGCAATTACCTGCATGTACCTTTGCTAATACTATGCATATCTTTAAGCACATGCAAATGGGTATAAAATAAAAGTTAAATAGGTATGAAAATAAAGGATACCCTTATGCTGCTCTAACAGTTAAAAATTATTGTGGAGAAAATAGGCCACAAACATGTAGCCTAGTAGATATGTGGAGACTCCATTTTTGTTAGATGTATATTTAGTTGGCCACTGAAACAGTGATAAGGCAGTTTGCTTATACTGCCTGAGAACTGAGATCATCCAGTAAACAGAATGACAAGTACTGAGAGACGGGAATCTATATCAGATACTAATGGATAGCTGCCTCATCCTTGGTAGATAAGAGAAACAGCTACACCATCCCCCCTCCCCCTTGGTGAAAGGCCTACAGCTGACAGCATAATGTTTCTTCTTGGAGTGGAAGGACCCACATGTTAATGTCATTTTAACGTCAGTCTGGTTTGTAACATTTGGACAAGGAGGACAACGTAATAGTGGAGAACAAGTACCCAGAAAATGTTGGGACAAACAAAGGCAAAATAATGTAAAATGGTGTAGGTGTGCACGTGTGCACGCAAGCATTTGTGTGTGTGTGTGTGTGTGTGTGTGTGTGTGTGTGTGTGTGTGTGTGTGTGTGTGTGTGTGTGTGTGTGTATATATGTGTATATATATATATATATATATATATATATATATATATACACACGTATATATGTGTACATATATACTGTACATATATAATATATATATGCACACACACCACACGCATGTTCAGAGAGAGAGAGAGAGAGAGGTAGTAATGGGCATTGGTGTGTGTGTGCGTGCGTGTGTGTGTGTGTGTGTGTGTGTGTGTGTGTGTGTGTGTGTGTGTGTGTGTGTGTGTGTGTGTATGTGTGTGTGTACTTGAATCATTCACAGAATGCTTATAGTCTCGACCACTTCCTAGATCAAGAATCAAGCTGTTTTTCTTTGCTCAGTTCCCACTTAGAAGCACAGTATGAAAAATTGAAATCAGATGCAGTATAAATATATATATATATATATATATATATATATATATATATATATATATATATATTTTTTTTTTTTTTCAGAAATGCACTTTCCTTAAGAATTAATTCTGACATTTGACCTGTAGTCGTCAGTTAGGGTAGAGTCAGGCTTATATAATTTCTAGGAATGATTTAATCATTTTAAGGCAGGAATTTAAATGCACTGCAACAACAATCGAGAATTCCTCAAGTTAAAATTGTATATTTCTCATTGTTTCATTATATTCTCCTTACTGTTTATCATTGACTGAATTATATTTAACCATTTTTATATATTAGAAACAACACTCCCTCATATTTTACTATTACAGATCTACAGAACAGACCAAAACATATACATTTTCAGTTTGCATATAATATTATTAATTTAGAAGCAACATTGCTGCTGATCTTACTGGGGTAATTTAACTACCCTGAAAGTCAGTGGAGAAAATACAGATATGATTTGCGGTTAGAACAGATGCTAAAATGTTATCTTTTAAGTACTGCATATGGGCCAACAAGGAACAATGGTTTTGTGCTTTTCAGTTATTCTGTTATTATTTTTAAGCTAAATGTTAGTGTTCCACTCCATGCATCCAACAACACATCATTTTTCTTTGATATCTATTCCATGGCCACTCACAGAGAAATAAATAACTGCTGTTCTATCACAGACAGAGACAATTATTGAAACCTGGGGATATGGAAAGAAACTGGATACAATTTCAGTTATCTTTTTCATGCATACTGATGATGCTAGAGCAGGAATAAAGCAGAATTACTGTAGTAAAAAGAGTAACTCTGTCACAAAATCAGCTTGTAAGTAAACTTTGGCCATGATTCCAGAAGACGTATTCTCTGACCACTTACATGAAGAGCAGGTATTTTTGAATCTGGCCCCCAGCTTAAGCCCATTTATAGATGGTCTTACACCAAAGTAAGTCACTTACACTGAAAAAAGGTTTTCTGAATCAGGTCAGACTTATACTCAGAGCAACCTTTTTTTTAGAATCTGGCCCTTTATTTTTAGATTAAGAAAAACAACCAGTAGGATGAATTAGAAATCAAATACTGTATAAGAGTATCAAAACTGCTTGCAACATCATCTTACACAAATTGGAGATCAGATTTGTTTACATTAGTTCATATAAATGCTCCTTTATAATAAGACCATTTTTGATAGGAGGAGAGACCTCATCACTTAATGGAGACCTAGCCAACAAAGGTAAGAAAATGCTGGGTGTTAACAGTACCATCTTAACACCAGCTATTGAAAATTCATTCCATTCCCATTAAAGCAAATGCAGTCTGTGTCTCATGATTAGTAAAACAATTCAGCCTTCCTATTTTCATAACCTGAAACAACCTGTGTGATGCCCGAGCACTGGCCTAGCAATCAAAGAGCCTCAGTCCTCACCACTAACACCAGTGAGGGGTGTCCATATAGGGAAAGGATAACAAATACTCACACGGTAAAGTACAATTTCCCTTAAGAGCACATAGAGATCACAGTCAGTTTTCTGGGGCTGGTTTCTTCCTTTCTCTCCAGATCCCCAATAAGACTCCCCACTGGCACAGCTATAGAGCTAAGATTCCAGCCAAGTAGGCAAGCCAAAACCTCCAGTACCCTCTCTGTCCAACCAGTGCTTCATGTCCCTGCCCAAGTAGCTGACACACACACACACACACACACACACACACACACACACACACACACACACACACACACACACACACACACACACACTTTGAGATCTGAGTTATATATAAACACACAGACACTCCTGGGGAAGGCTGGCACAGGTTCTCCAGCTAAGCCCCCTTCTGCTCAGACTATAAGGTAGCACCAACCTGCCACCACCTACTCCTATCACCTACTAATAAGGCCCTTACCAAAGGGTGCCTGATCTTACTGTGTGATATTGCTATTATTCAAACAGGTAGTGTAGCCCAGGGCTAAAGCTATTGGAGTGGCTTTGTGCAGTTTTACCAAAGACATGCAAATACTCTTAAGAGCTTAAATTATCTCAACAGAAAACAGCCACAGTTGAAAGGTTTAAAAATATTTAATAATAAATAATAAAAAACACAAGACAATACTTACTACACAGTGTTAGTCAAGAGTACAGAGATCACAGGAAAATGCTTAAAATAATACAGTAGAATAGTTCTGACATCAACACAGAAAAACACTTAGTCTACTCTTTCTATTTCCTAGCTATTTCTAAGAGAAAACACAGTTCTAAAATAAACTTACATATAGAACACAGACAGAGTGCTGGTGAGTTGGATGTTCTCAAGACAAATGCTCTGATTCTTTCTGTCCTTAAATTGATAACACAGTACCACTGATTCATATCAGATTACATCATACCTTTCTGGTTCCCAGGTTAACAAAAACTCAGAGGTTACTAGCCCTTTTGTTCTTGCAGCTGGTAGGAAGCAGAGCAATAAAATCCATTTGCATGTTTAAATCTAGCAATCTAACTCTTGGTTAAAACAATAGAAATAATTTCTTCATTTAGACATTTCGGCACTGAGTTTAGATCAAAGGGTCACAACATGCTTTACTTGATCAGCTTTCTGCCAGCAGAGTGCACTGCTGTTACATTTTTGACATTCAACATTTACCAGAATTTTCTTCCATTTAAGAGAACAAGCCTATGGCTTATATCAATATTTACAAATAACAGAATTATCTACAAAATTCTAGCTAGGCAGGCAGCCTTCACCGATTTTCACAACCTGCTTTATGGAATCTGATAAAAACACCAGGGACAGGAAAAGCTAATGCTGTTTCTGTTTGTTCTTAGTTTATCAAACCTGCACCTTCACATGAGAATAAACATCATGTAAATAATCTTACTATAATCAAACCAAGGTGCAGGAATGCTGTATCCTGGAACTGTTAGTACAAGGTACTATGTACCCTCCCTGCTCCTGGATCTCAAGTAGCATGTTTTCCTAACTGACTGTTCATACTTGATATTCCTGTCATAACTGATATATTGACTCAGATGTTGATTTGAAACTTCTACTGATGTCCAAACATGTTTATATGGTTAAGGCATTCGGGAATATCCTCCAACAAAGCACTGTAGAGACCCTGTACACATTACATGTAGACTCAGTATATATGGGATTCTGGATAAGAAATTAAGTAGCTTCTGGGAGGTATACAAAGGACATAACAGACTCTTGTTCAGAATTCTATAATGTTAGTGAAGCTTTTATTCAGATGTTAGTGTTGTGAGACAAATTATGTACACAATCCATGTTTAGATATCACTGTTTGTACACTTCTGAGCTGGACTCTATTCTAAACAGTAGTGACGATTTCAAATGAAATAAAGGCATTGGAAATAGACATCAAAATATGTGCTTAGAATATAATTGTTCTAACAATGATTTTTGGTAATTTTTAAACGTCATTCTTAAATCACAGCTATAGCAGTGATAGTTGAGTACATACATTAATATGAAGGAAAACAAACCATAGTAACATTTTTTTTTCTTGCTGTATTTACATGCATTTCCTTTTTCACACTGACATTGCATAAATTGTTCACTTCCTTCTTTTCTTTAAACCTCACTCCTCCTCCTGAACATTGTTGTGTTTATAACAGATTCTATTTACATCTGTGTATTTTACTCTCTCCTTTTTTCTAAGGATCCCAACTTCAGTTCTTTTTTCTTGTTAACAATATTCAGTGCTTCAGTTACAGTTGGTTTAGATTTTGATTTCCATTTTCTAACAATTGCTTTTTTTTGGCATCCAGTAGCATTAAACTTAGAAAGGCCTTATTATTTCTATGCAGTTAAGATCTTGTCCAAAGTTCAAAAGAAGTTTCCTTACTTACAATGATTTGCTCCCCTACATTTTTGGCAAAACACTCTCTGAGAGAATTTTTGTAGTCTACCAGCTCTTCAAGTCCCAGAGCAAATACTCCCAGTTACCTGTTTCCTATCATACTTCTACCTGAGGACAATTCTCGGAAGTCTGCTTGGGGTATAAAAATATCTAAGCAAACACTTCCAAGCAAAAAATCCTAAATCTTCTGCACTTTGTTGCATACTTGGGAGGCACACAGATGTCTTTACATTTTTCTTTAGTAAACTGCATTTCCAGTATTGCTTCCCAATCTTTTCTAACCTCCTCTGATTGATTATTATAGTTATTATTATTGATTATTATAGTTATGTAAATATGTTGTGTGCCCTACTAATTATTCCTTTTTAAACAGATGCTTCTGTTCTAGACTAAACCGAAAACTATACCACAGCTGTTGTTGTCACTTAGCACTCCCGTCCTTTATTCTTTGCCTATATTTTGTTATTGGTTGCTGATATAGGAAGAAGTATCTAATCTCTCACTGTCTTACTAAATGACGATCTGTTTTCCAAGCCCCTTGCAATGAAAGACACATGATGACATAAATCTATTATTTCAAGTGCTGATGAGTATAGAAACAACATTTTATTCTTGTATAGTGAGACCTGTTTTGGAGTATTGTGTTCTGGCCTGTGTGCAAACGCAGATATAAAATCATTGAACAGATCTAGAAAACCTGTTACTAAGATGACACCACCATTGCAGCGTCCTAACTTTTACTCCAGGCTTCAGAACCTAAACCTGTGTTCCACAGCATGTGGAACCTTTAAAGGTGACCTTTGTTTGGCCTATAATGTTTTCAAAAATGTAGTAAAAATAATGCAGTCTAACCTAATTACAAATCCTTTGGAAAAAATTGGTCTAGAGGCCTATTTTGTTTCAGACTTGAACTGAATTCTAAAAATGTGACTGCTTTTTTATGCATAATTTACCAACATTTTCAGATAGTGTGGCTATATGAAATAGTATGTGTTGTTATCTTAACTGAATTTGAATAAACTCTGGACATTTATACAGTATGTATGAAAAGAGCTAACTGTGCTGAGATTCCTTTGTTTTTGGTGGTACCTAAACACTGTGAGCACAATACATGGACCATGGTACTAAGAACGTTCGACAGGTAGCAATATGAATCATGACATTAACTATGACCCTGGAAATTCTCATGGACCGGCTGTATTATATATCATGACATGGACCATGATATTATGAGTGGTTATTGACTGGTTATAATCTTCATCATGGTGTGGACCATGATACTATGAAGACATAAGGACTGGGTGTGATTGATATCATGTCACAGACCACAATGCCAAGAATGGTCATTGATTGACTGTGATAGATGTGTCATGAAAACCATGATTTATATCGGAGACTTTGGCTGTATAAACAAAACCAAACACCATACATTGACTGTGATACTTGCTGAATGATGATGTATATCATGATAAGGACCATAGCACTATAAACAGTCATTGATTGGCTGTGATATGTGTCCTGATACAGATCAGGATACAGGGAATGTTCACTGATTGGCTGCAATATGTATCTTAAAACAGTGACTGATGGTAGAGATAAGGACTATATAAATGAACATCAGATATGCACCATGTTACTCTGATTAGCTGTGACACACACACACACACACACACACACACACACACACACACACACACACACACACACACACACACACACACACACACACACACACAGTGATATGTACTGTTATACTATGAGCAGTTATAAAATGGCTGTGGGATGTATTATGACAGTGACCATGATTTATGAGAGACTGTTGACTAAAAGCAATATATTTTATGAACGCATTACTGATGACAGCAATGGGTGGCAAATAAGTCCCAAGTTATTGGAAAATAAATCTGTATATCTGTTGGTATAATGAGCTTTAGTTAATAGTATATTCCCTTTCTTTCTCCTTAATTAATTTGGCAAGTGCTAGCAAACAATTGTTGTGTAAAACAGAACAGGAAATAACTTACTTGTATGATTCTGTGTAAGTAGCTCTGGCTGTGTGATGTTTTGTTAGGGAAAAACTAACCTTTACAGATCTATTCCCTTTCTTTCTCCTTAATTAATTTGGCAAGTGCTAGCAAACAATTGTTGTGTAAAACAGAACAGGAAATAACTTACTTGTATGATTCTGTGTAAGTAGCTCTGGCTGTGTGATGTTTTGTTAGGGAAAAACTAACCTTTACAGATCAGAGAGAGTAAGAGAGATTTTTGTAATGAGAACATTTTAGCTATACAGATGGCATATCTCAATCCCCATTCAAAGCATATGGTTGTGTTCTTAGCCTCCATGAATCTTATTTGGTCAGCTTGTAATGTAGATACTGTATTTGAACTTCAGTTAAGGAAAGAGGGTCCACATAGGGGCTCACTCAGTGATGTGCACAAAACCAGATGTATTGAGTGAATGCTTTCACACAAACTGAAGTTAAATGAAATTTTGGAGACCATCTACATTCACATCAAGTTTTCTCCCAGTATGTTTTGCCATTAAATACCTCCACTCTTAAAACTTGCCAAAAATCTGGAGATTGACTTACCAGAAATCTGGAGATTGCACCCCTTATGCAATAACCTCCCCCATGTCAAACTCAACATGTGGCATGACTAAACAACTTCTTCTTTCAGCTGCTCCCATTAGGGGTCGCCACAGCGGATCATCTGTTTCCATTTCTGCCTGTTGTCTGTATCTTGCTCTGTCACACCAATCACCTGCATGTCCTGTCTCACCACATCCATAAACCTTATCTTAGGCCTTCCTCTTTTCCTGTTACCTGGCAGCTTCATCCTTAACATCTTTTTCCCAATATACTCTGCATCCCTCCTCCTCAGCACATGTCCAGCGTAATCTTGCCTCTCTGGCTTTGTCTCCAAACCATCCAGACTGGGCTGACCCTCTAATACTTATTCCTAATCCTGTCCACCCTTGTCACACCCAGTGCAAATCTTAACATCTTTAACTCTGTCACGTCTAGCTCTGACTCCTGCCTTTTTGTCAATGCTACTGTCTCCAACCCATATAACATAGCTGGTCTCACTACCTTCTTGTAGACCTTCCCTTTCACTCTTACTGGTACTCATCTGTCACAAATCACTCCTGACACTCTTCTCCACCCACTCCATCCTGCCTGTACTCTCTTCTTCACCTCTCTTCCATACTCACCATTACTCTGAACTGTTGATCCCAAGTATTTAAACTCATCCACCTTCGCCACCTCTACTCCCTGCATCGTCACCAGTCCTCTGTCCTTCCTCTCATTCACACGCATATATTCTGATTAGTCCTGCTGACCTTCATTCCTCTTCTCTCTAGAGCATATCTCCACCTCTCCAGGGTCTCCTCCACCTGTTCCATACTCTCACTACAGATCACAATGTCATCTGCAAACATCATAGTCCACAGGGACTCCTGTCTGATCTCGTCTGTCAACCTGTCCATTACCATTGCAAATAAGAAAGGGCTCAGAGCTGATCCTTGATGTAATCCCACCTCCACCTTAAACGCATCAGTCACGCCCACTGCAGACCTCTCCACTGTCACACTAACCTTGTACATATACTGTACCACTCTTATATACTTCTCTGACACTCCTGACGTCTTCATACAATACCACAACTCCTCTCTAGGCACCGTGTCATATGCTTTCTCTAAGTCCACAAAGACATAATGCAACTCCTTCTGACCTTCTCTGTACTTCTCCATCAACACTTTCAGAATAAACATAGCATCTGTAGTGCTCTTTCCTGGCATGAAACCATACTGCTGATCACTAATCATCACCTCCCTTCTTAACCTAGCTTCCACTACTCTTTCCCATAATTTCATGCTGTGACTGATCAATTTAATCCCTCTGTAGTTACTACAGCTCTGCACATCACCCTTATTCTTAAAAATCGGTACCAAAACACTTTTTCTCCATTCCTCAGGCATCCTCTCACTTTCCAAGATTTCATTAAACAATCTAGTTAAAAACTCCACTGCCATTTCACCTAAACACCTAAACACCTCTATGCTTGTACAAGTATGTCATCTGGACCAACAGCCTTTAGATTCTTCATCTTCTTCATAGCTATCCTTACTTCCTCCTTGCTAATCCACTGCAGTTCATGATTCACTGTCCACACATCATCCAACCTTCTCTCTCTCATTCTCTTCATTCATCAGCCCCTCGAAGTACTCTTCCCATCTGCTCAACACACTCTCCTCGCGTGTGAGTAAATTTCCCTCATTATCCTTTTATCACCCTTACCTGCTGCACATCTTTCCTAGCTCAGTCCCTCTGTCTAGCCAATCTGTACAGATCCTTTTCTCCCTCCTTACTATCCAACCTTTCATACAACTCTTCATATGCCTTATCCTTAGCCTTTACCACCTCTCTCTTTGCCATGCACCTCATCTCCTTATACTCCTGTCTACTTTCTTCATCTCTCTGCCAATCCCACTTCTTCGTCAACCTCTTTCTCTGTGTACTCTCCTGTACTTCCTCATTCCACCACCATGTCTCCTTGTCCTCCTTCCTCTGTCCAGATGTCACACCAAGCACCTTTCTAGCCATCTCTCTTACTAGCTCTGCTGTAGTTACCCAGCTATTCAGTAACTCTTCACTGCCACCCAGTGCCTGTCTTAACTCTTCCCTGAACTCCACTTCACAATTACCCTTTTTCAGTTTCCACCATTTGATCCTTGGTGCTGCCCTCACACTCATCCTCCTCTTCTTGATCACCAATGTCATCCTACAAACCACCATCCTATGCTGCCTAACTACACTTTCCACTGCCACCACTTTACAGTCTCCAATCTCCTTCAGACTGGCCCGTCTACATAAGATATCCACCTCTGTGCATCTTCCTCCACTCTTGAATGTCACCCTATGCTCCTCCCTCTTGTTAAAATACGTATTCACCACAGCCATGTCCATCCTTTTCACAAAATCCACTACCATCTGACCTTCTGCATTCCTTTGCTTAACACCATACCTACCCATCATTTCCTCTTCCCCTCTGTTCCCTTCACCAATATGCCCATTGAAATCTGCTCCAATCACCGCTCTCTCACCCTTGGGTACAGTCATCACCACTTCATCCAACTCACTCCAAAATTTTTCTTTCTCATCCATCACATCCAACTTGTGGAGCATATGCACTAACAACATTCATCATTACACCATCAATTTCCAGCTTCATAAACATCACTTTATCCGACACTCTTTTCACCTCCAAAACACTCTTAGCATACCATTCCTTCAGGATAACCCCTACGCCATTTCTCCTCCCATCCACACCATGACAAAACAATTTGAACCCACCTCCGATACACCTAGCCTTGCTCCCCTTCCATCTGGTATCTTGCACAAACAATATATATATATATATATATATATATATATATATATATATATACCAACCTTCCTTATGTCCATCATATCAGATAGCTCTCTCCCTATACCAGTCATACTGCCAACATTCAAAGTTCCGACCCTCACTATCACAGTCCTAGCCTTTACCTGCCTTCAGGCATGCCTTCCCTCTTTTCTCCTCCTTCGGCCAACAGTAGCCCAGTTTCCACCAGCACCCTGTTGGCCAACAGTACTGGTGGCAGTCATTGTTAACCCAGGCCTCGACCAATCCAGTATGTATATCTGTACTGTTGTCCACATGTATGATTTGGCAAAATTTTACACCGGATGCCCTTCCTGATGCAACCCTCCCCATTTATCCGGTCTTAGGACTGGCACAAATAAATGCACTGGCATGACTAAACAAAAAATAAAAAGGCCAGTGGTGGAGTTAAGCAGATCCTGGTCTTTACAGTGCTAAATAACTTTTTGGTGTCACTTACACTTCTCTTCCAAGAAGTCCAAAATGACATGAGACAACTAAAATCTACAAGATGGGAAACAAAATCTGAAGATATAGCCATTCACTGACAGCTTCAAAAACAACATCAGGCCATAGTGGAATATTGTGATAGCCTTACATCCAGACATGTCAAGATGCTGAACTGACTCAGTGGCAGAAAAAGCTGGAATTAGAAATAGACAATACTGAACCTGTAACACCGTATGGAACATCATCTTACAAGAGGGCCTGAAATGGACAACCTGATAACATTCATCGGAAAGCAGTTTACTATTATGATAAAGAAGCAAACCCCTCTTGAAGTTGATTTGGTGCATGTTTTCAAACCATAACTCATTATAATCTGAATAGTCACAGAACTGGGACTACACTACAGTGGGACTTTTTATGATAGGTTCTCCATTCCTTTGACCCCAAAGAAAACTCTTTGAGATAGTGTAAGGTACCTTACTGGTAGCCCATGGCTGCGGTCATCATAAGCAGTCTAAGCTCTCCCCCTCTGAACTTCACAGGGGAACTATACATAGATGTCCTCTATCCCCAGTGGTCTTTTTTATAGCAGTGGAATCACTTAGCATGTTTATCAAAAAAAAAAATGGTCACAGAGCGAAATACTGCTTTTTTTTAAATCTGACCCTAGTGGACATTTGGCTTGTGGATGACTGACCCTATGATTAACTGATCCCTATTAACACAGTAGGGAATGTGTTTGAAGGGCTGCAAGACTTTAGACACCTCTCTGGCTTTACAGTCAATTGGCAACAGACTATTCCCCCCACCACAGACTCTCGGGGTTTAAAAGTAGACAGACATTATGGGTTTATGAGATTCAATGTCATCATTCATGTCGGTTTCTGCAACAGAATTTCTTACACCATTTGTAACTTACAATTGTGTAATTTTAACCCATTAATGGCATATTGCCTATGTATGTTAAACAAATGGTCTAAACTAAATCTGTCATTTTTAGCAAGGATTTCCATTGCTTCTATGTTTTTACTCCCTAAATATGTCTTCCTAGTTCACTGTATTCCACAATTGACTACCCTGCTCTCACAAATAAACTACAAAAAGTAGTACTCAGTTTCATCTGTAAAAATAATTACCCAGAACAGCAGCAAAGAAACATATGACTTCTAGAAGATATGGGGGTTAGGCCTTTCATACCTGAAATGATATGTCCAAACAGCAAATTTATCACATTTTATACTAGCTAAAACTTAACACAGACCCTTTTTGGGTTTTGCCCAAATTTTCCCTTATAAACACAGAAAGCCAGTCATTTACTCCACAAGAAAGAATAAGGGAGTTGGAAACCGGAAGACTGGGTTATAGACTATGTTGCAGTCTAACCTTGAAGAAATTCAGATTTAGGGGCATCAGATTATGAGATAGGATATTGGTTCATGACCAGGTTCTCCTGGATGGCAAATCTCTATTTTGGCTCATTTGGATGAATAATAATGTATACTTGGGCGAGATTTCTTCTCTAAGAAAGATCACAAGCCATTAGCCCTGGCAAAATGCAGGGCACAGGGAAATAACACTAACCTCCCCTGGTGGCTGTATCTACAGCTAGTAAGTTTCAGTAATGAAATCACCAATGTGCATACTGCACTTAATAGCTGAATAGGTGCCACGTGAAGGTCTGCCACCTTTGCACCTCATTTGTTCGTAGCCCTTTGCAATCTCATTGGTGGTTATAACCCACGTGTTTTTTGAAAGCAACATACAGCATTGATCGTTGTTATTGGAAATCAACGTCAACCCTTGCATATTGAAGTACATCTTAACAGTAAATAAAAATTGGTCAGCCTTATGCCCAAAACTCTTCTCTCATTTTAAAAAGATTGTCTTTTGGCACTTAAAACCAGAAGAAATGAGGAAAAGGTGACAGGGGGACAGTTCCTACTAGAGATGTGGTGATTATAATGTAGGCTATTTACATATTCTGTGGACCTGCTCTTACAATCAGGTTCTATGGAGAAATACCCACACTGCTTCTCCTGAACTTTGAGGAAACTTATCCAGTCTGACACAGATTGGTCCATCAGGATGCCAGTTGTCTCATTTTTGAATTTTTCATTGACACCATATGAAATTAAATGGATACTACAGGCTCAAGTGACATGAAAAACCATTATGTTCAAATACTGGAAATGGCTAACTAGAGACATCACCCCTGATCTATACTGTTATGGTTACAAGTTACATCTTACACTGCATTCACATCCATACTTTAAAATTCTCAATGAATATTGGTGTATTTTTTGGGGGTGCAGGAATTCATTCACATAGTAATATCTGGTACTGTAGTTGGTAAAATTATTTTATGTAGTTGTTTTGATCTACATTGTATCTATATGTATTTCTCTGTTTAGTGGCACTGTGAATGTAATCAGTTGTTTCTTTTTCTTGCATTTTATTGTTGAATATCTGTACTTATCAATAAAATTTGGTTTGTCAAAAAAATTGTCTAACTTGATGAGGCATCAGAAACAAAGAAGGAGAGGCTGTTCTAAACTTCTTTTTGGCAAATAGCTTGATGGTGTCCAAAACATGGTTCAGTAAGACAGACAGACATAAGATCAGATAAAACAGTGGACAACATACAAGTTATGTAGACGTATTATTAGTAAAGAAAGGGCATTGATGTAGAATCAGACATTGTGAAGTCACCCACAGTTAAACTGTTGGCCCAGAGCATAAACCAATGGTGCCCACAATTATCTGCAAACAGTGGCCAAAGAAAGGTCTAAGATCAACAGAGATCAGGATAAAGTACTGGAAGATGACTGGAGTGAAAGCACAAGAGTTCAAAGAAATCCTCAGGGCTCCAGCACCTTAGAAAGTAGAGGAAATGGAGTTGGAGAAGAATTTCAGAATCTCAAAACAGCATATCTGAAGCCTGTAGAACATATATGTGGCTGTGCCAGGAGTGAGAATAAGGTATATAAGGAAAGTAGTGAAATGTAGAAGTGTTAGAAGTTATCAAAAGAAAAATATGGAGTGCAGATAAGTGCAAGATAGAAAAACAGTACCAGGCTAAGTAGGAATAATGGTTGCTTAACAAAGATAAGAAAGCAATTGCAAGTGCAAATAACAAGGCAACAGAGACATGCTGCCAGCTTCTTTCCAGCACAAAGAAATTCCATTATCTTGCAAGATCAAGGCAGAAGGATGAAGAAGATAGTCATGAGACACCATCTATATGGGATGCCATGATAACATGCTTTTTAGTACCCAGGCCATCAACGACAGATGGAAGCAGTACTTCCCATAACTTCTGAATGAAGAAAACTCCATGGAGGCTGTACTTCCCAGACTCGGCCTAACCTGAAAGAGGAAGAAGAGCCCAGCCTAGAAGATGTAAGAACATCACTAATGAAGATGAAGAAAGGGACATTAGCAGGCTCAGATGTTGGCCGAGTTGGGCAAGAAATTGTTCTTTAAGATAGTCATAGTAGTAGTATAGAGAGAAAGGTATATGTTAGATAAGCATTCTTGTACCAGAGGACAATAGCAAAGTGGGCTTTTACAACTGTGGGCAGTATAGAGGTATCAAACTCCATTTTGGAGAGGGTGATTAATGAATGGATATGCAGAGCAGTTTGAAGTAAGATTTGTGATGAGCAGTACAGATTCAGATCAGAATGCAGCACAACTGACCTGATATTTTACAGTGAGTGAAATGGAGAAGAAGCTAGATATGAGGAAGGAGTTCAACTGGGTATTCCCAGACTTGGACAAAACATGTGGCATGCTCCCATGAAAGGTGACTTGGATAGTCTTGTGTTGCTTTGAAATGCTGGAAACATTGGTAGAATTAGAGCATGCTATATACAAAGACTCAGTAGCTCAAGTGTGAACAGGATTCTTTCTCACAGAGAGGTTCCCAGTGTAAGTTTGGTTAAATAAGTAGCTGTGAGCCCACTGCTGTTCATAATAATGATGGACTACATTAGCAAACAGGTTATAGGGGACAACCTTGGACAGCCCTACAATGATGCTGTATGCTGAAAAAGTGACATTACAAGCAGACTCTGAACAGGAATGTCAGCAAATGATAGGTTAATGCAATGCAAACCTGAAGATATATGAGATTAAACTGAGCAGAGACAAGATAGTTGTCATGACAGTAAATGGAGGAAATCGGAAGTAGCTGAAGATTGAGATTAAAGGAATAAACAGTGGGACAGGTTGACAGCTTAATATATCTGGGAGAGGTACATGAGAAGGGAAGTCTTAATGAGAAGGTCACATCTAAAATCAGAGGGGTCAAAGATAATTCACTGTTGAGTTTTGGGGTATCAGTATGTTGACCACCTCAGGTCTTCCCTGAATGGAGGTCATTGGTCTAGTGAGAGTAACACAGTCAATAAAGTGTAAATAAGTACTTATATAAAGGTAAAACAGTGTAAATAAGTACTTATATAAAGGTAAAACTGAAGGCCATGAAGCATGAGTAATCTTATTCCAGTGTTTATTAAATTATGAATTATAGCATATATGTAAAACAATTCTCTTTATAGGGATTCTGTTGGTAGCTTTTCTGAAATCAGAATATTAGCACCTGCCTATATGACTAGTTTAGATTGTTATTTTTCCCAGCCTGTCTTCAGCCGCATTTCATTCCCTTTCCTGCATCAGCTCAGGTGGTTAGCTTAGTGAACGCCTTCTACCTGTTGTTTGGGCTTGTTTCACTAGCATCAGGGAGAAATTCTGGACAGTGTAGGTGAACTTTAATATGTCATTTAGAGGGTATTTTCCTCTGCATACATTTTCAGTTTTCAACTTGTGAAGCAAAGGCAACTAGATTGGGCCTCCAGATTCATTGAAACACTTGTATCTATATGCCAAGGCTATGGTGACATTCTACTTTTCCAGGGGTTACTCATGCAGAAACAAGACCTTCTACCTGCCCTTGAGAGAAGCATGCAGTACATCTGCCTCTAAATGCTCCATTTTTGACCATTCCTTGAAACTGGGGCACTTGCTTTCTTTACAGTCTTATAAAAAGCTGTACACTTTTACATTTTCAGAGGCTGTTCCAGATGGTAGCTATAATTGAATATGTCAGTTGGTTTACCTTATGCTGTTATAATTTAGGATTTATTTGTTGTTTATTGCAGATAAATAGTGCTATTGATACTGGGACTCGCATGCCGGGTATGGATATAAAGTACATAAGGAAAGCTGGAGGTGGAATGCAGAAGTCCTGGAAGGTTCTTTTTTTTTTTCCAGCATCAGAATAATGAAGTAATGGATTCCTGTTAACATTCAGAGGATAGTTTTGTTCATTGCAATAATGAAAAATCTCCCCCTAGACTTAGCAAGATCTTGCACATTTGCCCCAAAGCATTGCAGCTATGTACCAGCCTTTGGCATAGCTGTGGCCATCTCAAACATGCAGCCCTCAGCAATTTGAATGTAAACATCTAGTCTTCAGTATGACTACACTCCATTACAGCCATTTCTGTATTTTTTTCACATAAGAATGACCCGGTATCCACACTTCCCACTGTGCTTGAGATTTTGGCTTTAAAGTGCAAAAGAGAACATTTTAGGTTTGTTATAAAAAATGACTTTTCATGTATCTTTTTTAAATGCTGGATTTTCTTTTCCCAAGTTCTTGATACTTTCCCTTGCTGCCCTGTCCATTATGCATGAGAGGTCACTCCATTCTGAGTGTGGGGTATATTTTTTGGGTCTAAGTGCAACTGTTTTCTTTTCTATGGCCTTCGCCTGAAACTGAGAGGGATACCCTTCTAATGGCAAAAAAGTGATCCTTCCTTAGTACCTTTCTCTATTAAAATTGTTTGAGTGGATTTCCCTCTTAGTGGAATAAAAATGAGCTCTCCCTTGAGCCTCTCAGTTTTTATTAATGCTGTAGTCATTGCAATACTTTCCACTCTGTATGTCTGGGGCTGGAGCTGCCCACTGGCCCTTTGTCCCTTGATCAGTCATAGCCTTGCCTACCGATATGCATGTCTCCTTGCCCAACAACCTCGCATCCCGGGTCGGAAGAACTATAGATTGCTCCTGTTTACCATTAGACTATACTAATTCTGACCCAACCAACTAGCATCTCTATGTGGGGCTGTTAAACAGGCTCTGAGAAGCCACCTTCATATTTATGATGACATAACTTTAGGAGTTTGCCCAGTAAGGCTTGCATTACTGTAGGACCTGCTGAGTATACACTATTTAGGTTGCATGGGTATCTCATTGCCCAACCTTTAGAAAATATATTATCTGACCTGCTTTTGTGGACGCTGACCACTCCATCGCTTTATTTTAGCCAGCTTATAACTTGCTGTGAATAAGGTAGTATTCCCCTTGCTTCCAACATTACCATGATGTTACCCTCCATTATTTTACTTTTATAGGGCATATCACTTGCCAAACTTTGTACTTTGCTGGTGTTTATAAAATTATGTAATCCCCTTTTGTAAAGTTTCAAGTACCTGCACCAAGGATGTTACTTTAGTTGCCATTCTCATATGTTTCCAAATCCATAGATTAATTAGTACCTGATGTTGTACTGGTGCTGCTTCCAGGGCCACTCTCATGAACCAAACCCATTATGAATGAAAAAGGGGGTTATCTGACCTGTGTACATGTTGTGCTCTGACTGTCCTCCACTGTAAGCAACAGTGTAAAATGTCTAATCAATTACCTTTTTTTTTCTATATGATTGTTCATTATATTAACTACAAATGTATTGTTCTTCCTGAGTTGGACTATCTTGTTTGCCATTTGTTTGTACAGTTGGGAAGAACTCCAGCTCCTTAATGGCTAGTTGCTCTTTACTGCTAATTACTTTTTGCTACCTGCTGATGCAGCAGCCTCCTCCAAAGTATCCCCCACATTCTTTAACCTCCACACACATTTTTGCATATTTATATATTTTATTTACATTCTTTTTACTTGTTGACTGGGGTAGAGAAGTGATCCCCTTGGACCATTTTAGGCTCAGTCTGGAGATAATTGATACTTCCATTCATTTCAAAAATGGCACACAGTAGTCAGTGTTATTGTGAGTCTGAAAATACATTTTTTTAAAAATTGCCATTATACCTGTTAGCTGTAGTATATGTGTGACATTGCTAAGCAGAATATGCAATGTTTAGATAGTCACAACTGCACTGTAGTATTTAAAGAACTTAATTTTGAGAAATGAGAATTTAGATGGATATGGATTTATTTATATTTCTTCTTTCCTTATCCATGCTAATCTGCTGCTATAGTGCTTGTCCACTCAGTTCCTGAATAAACCTCCACCACATTCCTAGATTGCATTTCATGCCTCTTATGATCCTGATTCTAGGATGTGGCTTTGAGCATCCTGCCCCTTTCACTGTTAGCCTTTGTATGCATGATTTCCCCACTGGTATCACTCTGCAGGCAAAATCCAGCAAGCATTTCAATTCATGTAACTGTTTTAGTGTGATCTTTTTATCCAAAACTGTTTGAATGGTTTGACTACCTTGTTAAGCTTTTTTCAGGTAGGGGCAATAAGCCATCTCTGCTGCTTTTTTCTATTCCTGGAAAGAACATTATGATCGATGGGCCCTTCCACCTTTTCAGCTGTGAATGGGACTCCTAGGTCCCTGCGTATTCTCTCAAAGCTTGTGACTAACTGGTGACACTGATGTGAATTAGCCTACCCTAAACAAATAAAGTAATCCAGGTAATGTAATATGCTGACCTTGCCTACCTTTTGCGCTGTTACCCACTGCAAGAATGTATTTTCTCAAATGTTGCACATGCTGTTGATTAGCCCAAATATATACACTTATCTATGTACTATTGGCCTCCCAACCAGATATCTAGCCATCCCTACTCCTCTTTGTGTATTGGCTGGAACATAAAATCTGCTCTTACGTATTGCATCTTCCTTACCCATCTGTTGACATAGTGTCTGTTAACCCACTGAGCCTGTAACACTCTGCCCTTTCATTTCTTCTCCCCATTTTCATTAGTACTTGTTCCCACTAACATTTTTTCTTGGGTCTTTTATCCCTGAATTTCTCTGAAAACTGTCTCTTTTGGTTCTGTCCTGTGAAACTTGTTTGCTAACTGTGGTTTTGCCATTAATCTATTTTTCCCTGAAATGCTGTGAAAATGGGTTGTGCCCACAGAAACCTTCTTTATAAAATGTAAATTTACAGTTTCCCTTGCAAACCAAACCTAATCTATGCGTGCCTTGTGATCATGTAAATATAAAATGATTTAAATTGGAGGTGCAAATAAAAAATGATTTAACTGGGGGATGGGGTAATCTTTTTACAGTTTACTGTTCTGCCATTCATCCCTTCATTTATTCTCATATTCCTTCTTGTTTCATTCATTCCTTCTGCACTAACATATTCATTATTTAACATAATCAAAATAAGCCTTTCCCCTGCTTTTATGCCAGAGGTATAGAAGACTGCTGTGCTCACCCCTCATCACAATTAGTGACCCACTACTGATACCAGTAGCTATAAACCCAAAAACCTCACCACCCTTATTTGCAAGGCAATACAGCACATCATTATGGAACTTTATTAAAAAGGACATAAGCATGCTTCAAACCCTGGACCCAAACCAGTTTGGGCTTGATAAAGGAAGTTCTTGCCTCATATACTTGGTGAATGTTTTTGAACCAGTCAGTACAGCATTAGACTGAAGGAAAACCAGTCCACAGTGCTTACCTGAACTTGGTCTAGGTTTTTAATACCATACCAAATTCCTTCATCATTGACAGGTGAATACATGTAAATGTTATTCACTATATAGGAAACTGGGTAACCACCATAATCCAGTCCGTCAGTGTTGAAGGCATGCAGTTATCTAAAAAAGTAGTTACAAGTGGTGTACCCTAAGGATTGGTTCTGGGGCCACTCTGCTTTCATATCTGCTTTTCTGATATCCAGGCTAGTATGAAGTATGTATTACTGATGGATATTGCTGGTAATAGCAAACGTAGAGTTCTCATAAGTACCCCATCTGACCTCCAGATTCTCTAGGAAGCCCTAACACACTAACAAGTGGTGCATTGGTCATGACC
This sequence comes from Protopterus annectens, assembly GCF_019279795.1. Classification (NCBI taxonomy): domain Eukaryota; kingdom Metazoa; phylum Chordata; order Ceratodontiformes; family Protopteridae; genus Protopterus; species Protopterus annectens. Next base: position 1,499,835,212 of record NC_056744.1, on the reverse strand, counting down.
TAAATTAAATGCCAAAAAATACAGCACCTTGTCCTTTGGTAAACTGGGACATCCATTATCTTATCACATAGGAGACACCTCCCTTAAAAACTGGCTTGGTTGTTAGTGATCAAAGCAATTTCATTGTCAGTAAAACTCTCTTTTGGCCACCATATGACCACTATTTTAAGAAAATCCTATTATTAATAGCCTAATTAATGACCAAGGTTATATCATCTAGATCCAATGAAGACACCATCCACTCATCTCCTCCCTTGTCAGGTCAGTAATACAGTATAGTGCCTCTTTTGGTATGTAACCTAACTTGAGATCCCATAGCATTTCCTTACCAAGACAATAAAGGGTATGTCCTGCTGAGCTACACTGAATGGCTTAAATTGCTCTCACTCTTTTTTGTGTCCCATCAACTTCTGAGAGAGGTTCTCTGCCTAGCCTACAGAGCCTCAAAGGATCCATTCCTGTACAACCTCCTTCACATCCATAAAACTAACAACACCCTAAACAAACACTCAAGAGATATTAACTGCCACTAGAACATAAATAGGATCTGTTAGAGTGATACATATCTGCTACAGAGAATAACCACTGCTGTTGAATAGACTTCCACTGGATGTAAAGCATAGTGGTGACCCCTCTTCGTGTGCAACTTAGATGACTGGATGGGCAATTGTAAGTAATTCTTAGTCTATCCCCTCAAACTCTTATGGAAAGGGATCGAAACTAGGCATAAAGCATTTCACTCTGTTTGAATCCGGTATTAATTCATGTCTTCATTTTCGTGAGATGAAAATCGTGAAAGCTTAAATACCTGAATGAGACAAATTTTTCCCAGGGTAAGCAAACGCTTATCCAACATGCCCTTTTCCCCACTGTAGTGGATCCTGGAGATGGTATATGTAGTTGGAGGTGTGTGGGGTGTGCATCCCCCCCATTGGGTGGTGTCAGGGGCATAGCCCCCCACCTAAGTGTGTTTTCTTTACTATGGTGTGTGTTTTTTTTAAGTTTGGGAAAGTGTTTACTTACCCTGGGAAACATTTGCCATTCGGGTATGTAAGCTTTTGCAATTTTCATGTCACAAAAATGAATTTCGGTTAATGAGAATTCTATGTTTAGAAGTACAGCCATATATGTATATGTGTGTGTGTGTGTGTGTGTGTGTGTGTGTGTGTGTGTGTGTGTGTGTGTATATATATATATATATATATATATATATATATATATATATATATAAAGTATATGTATGCAGATGTGTGTGTGTGTGTGTGTGTGTATGTGTGTGTATATATATGAATGTGTGTGCATGTGTGTGTGTGTGTGTGTGTGGATTTACTTCAGAAGCTTGAAATACTGAAATTTGATATCAAATTTCAGTATTTCAAGCCTAGAAAGTCAAATTCTTTTTTTTTTTTTCAAAACAGGTTTATTGTTTTAACATATATAAGAAATATCATAACAATTTTATACAAGTAATTAAAAATAGGTATTATTATAATATTCAACAAAATAACTAAAGTATTTACAAAGACATCCACTACAATCAGATCAATTAATTAAACTAAAATACCATGTTATTGAAATTAACATTGTTTTAACAAATTTTGTAAATTATCCCATACAATATAATAAGATGTTTTTCTATTTGTTCTTGTCCTAATTGTGTTTATTTCCATATGGCACACTATATTCATAACATTTTTAAATTCATTGAACGAAGGAGGTGTATCTGAAATCCATTTTCTAGTTATTATTTTTCTAGCCACTGCTAGCATAGACCATAACAAGGGAAGCTTAACCTTTTTAACACTTTGAGGTACAGGTGTGTTGAATAATATAAGAGATTTAGAAATAATGAAATTATCTGTAAAAAGAGCCTGCAAAAAATCATTAATTGACTTCCAGTATTCTTTCAATTTTATACAGTCATAAAACATATGAGCCCAGTCAGCATTAATTTCTACATTACATCTCTTACATAAATTATCTTTATTATTTATTTTATTCATCATCAAAGGTGTATAAAAGATTTATGTAAAAATTTCTAAGTATAAAGTCTCCAGACAATGGAAGGCGTAGTTATATAAGCAGATTCCAATATATATTGTTTATCTTGTTGATTTGGTGGGTCCCCATTAATAGAAGTGAAATAATTCCAGTATGAATCTACACTGTAAAAAGTTTCTTGTCTGATAATTTTATGTATGTATGAAAGTTTACCTTTATCAGAAACTTTATGTTGTAAATTTAATATCAAGTAATCAATCAGTGTTGGAATAGATTCTTTAACTGTTATAGACATTAGATCTATTTTATTAATGAGATGTTGTCTAAAGGTCTGAACCTCTAACCAGCAAGTTTCTCTTAGATCAAATTCTTGTTTTAAGAAATCTAGATTTTTAACTTTATTATCAGATATCAACTGATACCAGTACTTTAGATCATTATCTATAGTTAAATGAGTTCCTTCAGAAGTAGATGACAAAAGCATACCCTGAGTATACATTATAGGAATACAATAAAATTCCATTCCCTATACTTAGGGTGCATGAATATAAAGTTCTGATAACTAATAATAATATTTAATGGGTAACAAACCATATGTTTAGGTGTAATAGGTGAAGTACAAAATTCCTTTAGTAACCATAACATGGAGTTATTTACAATCATATTTTTATGTGTTAAGGAGATTTTCATGAAGTGCATACTAATTAGCTCCCAATAATCTTTCCATTTTGTGACATATGACTGATCTATTAATAAAGTAATAACTTTTACAATAGAAGAGATAGTATATAAATTAAAGTCTGGAAAAGAAATACCCCCTTGAGACCAGCTATTAGTATGTTTCTTTAATGCAATCCTAGGTCTATTAGGTGCCCATAGGAAATTTAACATTAGTGTATTCAGTTTCTTGATAATTATTTTTGTAGGTGGAAGTATTATTGATTGTATTAAGTATAAAATCTTGGGGAATATTATCATTTTAATAATTGTAAGTCTCTCCTCCATAGTAAAAAACATATTATTCCAGGTATTAAAAAGATCTCGTATATTAAGAAAACAGGTATTATAATTATTATATATAATAGATTTAATATCTTTAGATAGTATTATACCTAAATAAGTTATCTGACCTGAATTGGGTACATATTTAGTAAAATCACTAATGAGAATATTTTTTCGTGTATATATAGGTAGTATTTTAGTTTTTTCTTCATTGAATATTAAACCAGAAATACTTTTAAAATTCATCATTTTATCAAATAGAGACTGCATAGAAGAATTAGATCCTGCTGATGTAATTAGAACATCATCTTCAAAAAGTTGAATTTTGGATGTTGTATTTTCATCTATTTCAAAACCCTCTATGTCAGTACTGTTTCTGATCAAATTAGCCCAAGGCTCCATTACTAAAGTGAATAATAGTGGAGAAAGTGGACATCCTTGTTTTGTACCTTTAAGAATGGGTATTTTTTGTGAAACATTTGTTCCTACCTTAATATAAGCCAACGTTCCTTTGTATAAATGCTCAATTAGATTTACAAATGCATCTGAGAAGTTTGTGCACTTCATTAAGGTAAACAGATAGTCCCAACTTACTGAATCAAATGCTGAACTTATATCAAGACTAATAAGTGTTAAATCTTTCTTTTTCCTATTTGCAAAATCTATTAATGTTAAAGTTCTTCTTATATTATCAAAAGTATTTCTATTTACAATGAAGCCTGTCTGATCTATATCTATAATGCCGGGAATGATTGTCTTCAATCTATCAGCAAAGATACTCATAAACATTTTATAATCAACATTAAGTAATGAGATGGGCCGATATGAAGAACATCTAGTTGGATCTTTATTAGGTTTCAAAATTGGCGAAATAAATGTATATTGCCAAGATGGGGGGGTTATTAACTCAGATTAGGCCAAAATAAAAAACCTTATGTATTAATGTATATGTACTTTTAGAAAGGATTTTATATATCTCTGGTATAATACCATCATTACCCGGTGCTTTGTTTGATTTAAGCTTATTTATTTGTGTAATAACTTCTGTATA
>NC_056744.1:1499786158-1499826158 GCF_019279795.1 Protopterus annectens | reverse complement strand
TCAGACTGATAGACTGACAGGAAAATTTTCAAAGTGATTTCTGACAGGAATATTGTTAAGATTTCCTTTCTTTTTTAGATATAGTTCACGAACTATATAAAACAAACATATTTAGAAAGAAAATTACTTCAAAAATTTTTTGAGTAATTAATTCCTGTCAGTGTAATGAAATTGGTGGAGCTGAAGAAATCTGCTGCTATCCTGTGTTCATCCTTGGCCACGCCCCCCTAGAAAGTCAAATTCTGAGAACAGCAAAAGGTCAGAAGCGCAAAATTCAAAACCACGAATGACGGAGGTTTTGAATTTTGCACTTCTGAACTTTTGCTGTGGTTATGTATTCAGGTAAGTGTGTGTTAAGGGTTTTGGGTAGGGGCTGTGGTGTGTGTCAGTGTGTTTCGTTGCTGTGATGTATGTGTGCGAAGAGAATGTAGCTTGTGTGGTGGTGTTTTGTGTGTGTTTGTATGTAGTACAACCTCAAAGTGAGAATATTTAAGTGGGGGTGCAGTGGGGCTTACACCCCTGCTTTCATGTAGTAGAGAGGTTATGTGTGTGTGTGGGCAGAATGGTGTGTGTGTGTGTGTGTGTGTGTGTGTGTGTGTGTGTGTGTGTGTGTGTGTGTGTGTGTGTGTGTATGTGTGTGTGCAGTAGTACCGCAAAATTCAAAATCTCTGGTGTGCGAGATTTTGAATTTCGCGGTTTTGAGTTTTCGTGGTTTTGTGGATTCAAGTTTCTGAGCTCAAAATACTGAAATTTGATATTTCAATATTTCGAGCTTCTGATGTGAATCCATATATTGTGTATATATATATATATATATATATATAAACACATGACAACTCCGTCCCTTTTGTACTCATTAAAGTACCCCCTCTTAAAAATGTAATCAACATTATACAACTATTATAACAAATATTATTTACAAAAATTGCAATTTTATATCTATATTTTAAATATTAAAATATAACAGCCATTATAAAACATACACTTTATAAAATTCTAAGTCTCAAAAAACACTTAATGTTCTTATTTAATGCAGGGAGCACATCACTTCTAAGAAGAATCTGCCATTTAAGCTCCCTGGCTTCTAAAACATTGTTACATCCATTAATAAACCCATAATTGTCTGCTAACTCAAGTACTAAAAAATGGAACTCCCTAAAGTTTTCACACAAAACACTATCCTCAGGATTTAATAAAATCCATGTAGGCATAGTGTAGAGCCTACATATGGTATAGTGTCCATGTACATAGTTCCCCCTCGGCATCGCTTCATGCATATTAATCATGACGGATTGCCAAGGGAGAGCTGTAGAACACAGTTATTGGATCAGTGTAGGGAGTGTGATGCTAACTGTGTCCACAGATGAGTAAGACATTCACTGCACTGTCCAATTGAATAATATCAATGTAATTTAATTGTTTTTATTCTTAAAGGCATGTTTGTGCTGCATGGCACAGAGTGCAGCAATGCTAAATGGTGCCAAGGCATCTGCCAGACATCTAAAAATAGAAACCAGATGCATTTAATTATTTATTTAAATGTCTTGTTTAAGCGTAGCTGAGCGGGTTTGCACGGTGCAGCACAATGCTCAGCAGTGCTTATATGTAGCTCAGAGGTATATGTAAAGTTATAGGAGAATTCCACATATCCATGGAGCTAAACAGAGTTATGGCATCATGTGCAGTTGGTGCAGGGTTTGAATACATGAAAGGGAAAGTAAGCATTTATTTTCAAAATACAAGTTATGGTAATTATTTTTAAGTGCTGGTCCTCTGCACTCAGCTAAGGTCTGCTAAGACCTGCTAAGTACTGTATAAAGGAAATAACAGCTAAAACGTTTAAGCACTGCTTAGCAATGATTGGCTCTGCTTGGGTGGTTTGTGCACTGCTAAACATTGCTTCTTGATGCTTGGCTGACCTGAGCTGGTTTGTGCAGTACTAAGCGATGTGCCTCATTTTAAAATATTACCCATTGGCATGTAAGGGTGGAAAAACAGGCTATATTAAGCTCCCTAAGCAGGAATACAGCATAATCTGCTGGAGTTCAAACTGTGTAGTGACTATGGCAGGCATTGGAGAGGGTACACACTTCCGTGTGCAGCGTTAGGGTATTCAGGAGTCCAGGGTCACGGTTGTACTCCTGGTGAAAAACCATGATGATCTGCTGCTGCAGGGTGGGTTCCAGGGCTCAGAGTACAAGGCAGAGGCCTGGGACTGGCTGGCATGTGAACTCACCTGTGTGACAGGTATCCCCCATACAGGTGAAGAGGTCCATCATCACCATAATGACCTGAAGTGTAGAAAGTGGGATCTCTTGGACACCTGGGTCTGAGAATCTCAGGCAGGGAAAGCCCCACAACTTTGTAAGTAATTTTACCTTTGTTTCACCAATACTTAATGTCAGTGTCTGTTAAACTGGTATGCATAATGGTGTGCTCCTCTCCCAACAGCTGCAGAGGAGAGGGCTCACAACATCAAGGCGCATTCTGGGTGCTTGGCTAGTTTGCACTGTGAGTGTGGTGAGTACAGATCTATTTTGCTATCTATAGTCAAATTAGCAAGAAAGAGTAAAGCATTAACTGCAATTAGGTATATACAGTAAAGATTGTATTGCATTGAATTCAGTGTATTGTTTTGAATGTGCACTTACAGCTGTACTGCAGAAAATGAATGCTGCCAACTGTAGTATAATAAGCAGGGAAGTCTAAAGCATTAACTGTAATAAAGTATTATGCGATAAAGTTTGTAGTGCAATAACTGGAATTACAGTTGTACTGCAACACATGCATACTGACAACTATTATGCAATAGAAACTTGAAACTATACCATTAACTACATGAAGGTGCCTCTAATAAAGTCTGTTGTTCAATACGTATGGAATTAGAACTGTTTTGCAAGACATCAGTTGTGACAACTGTTCTGCAATAAAAACACGAAACAATGCCAGTAACTGCATGAAGGTATCTCCATAAAAGTCTATTGTGTAATAAGTGTAGATTCAGAGCTGTTTTGCAAGAAATGAATTATGACAATTATACTGCAATAACACATTAACCAATACCAATAACACCAAGATAAATTGTGTACATCAAGATTGTTTTGTTTTAACCATTGCATTTCAACTATATGGATTCAGGCTGTGAGGTAAGGTACTGCACACATGTATAACAGTGTAATAGCTGTAGACTACAAATATAATGTCTGCCAGATGTATCCATTACTACATATAGTACCATTCAAGGCTGTTTCTAGGTCAGTATTGTTCACATAATGTTCTGTCGTCCACAAACAGCAGGCAAGCAAGGTATATGGGTGAGGTAGCCAACCCATGATCTGATATTGTTAATTGACTTCACAGATATTTCACCCTAATATTACTCAAAAGGTATTCCATTCGGTTGAAGCATGGTTTTTAAAACGCTGCCTACTTCTTAATGCCAAAAAAACAAAACTCCTCCTTTTCAAACCCACTACCAGATCCCCCCCTCTGGACTTCTCTATCTCTTCTATCAATAATACTCTCATATCACCTGACACTTCTACTAAACTGCTAGGCGTAATGATTGACAACAATCTGACCTTTGATTGTCACATAAACAATACTATAAAAACTGTACACAGAAAGTTGGGCTCCCTCTATAGGATTAAAACATTCTTATCCCCAGCAGCCAAAGCTACCATGGCACACTCTCATCTCATTTCCACTCTTCTCTATGCCTCATCAATTTACACAAACCTAAAGAAAACCAATCTCTAAATTAACCACTACGTACAATAGTATAGCAAGATTTGTTACTGGGAATCAATTCAGAACTCACCACTGCCTGAACCTACAACAACTGCACTGGCTTGAATTACAAAACATGTTGCTTCTATCTCAACTTCCCATAATCCACAGATCTTTTTACCAACCAAACTACACTCCTTCTTTTTCTAACCTCCTCACCCCTTATTCCAACCTGAACTCACTTCGCTCCTCTAAAAAACTCCTAGTTACGGCTACCAAATCCAATAACCTTGCAGGTGACTCCCTGTTCTCTAACTCTATTGGTAAACACTGGAACCTATTGCCCACTGAACTGACTTCTATTCCATCTCCTGTCCTTTTCAAACAAAAACTTAGACTCTACCTTACAAAACACTGGCTTTGCCCCTGCCTCAACCCAGACTGAACCTATGTATTTCACTACCCCCTCTACCCCTTCATTTTCAGGGATCTCTCCCACCCTCTGTTTTTACTTCCTCCCCATTCTATTACTTACCCCTCCTCTTTCCTTCTCCTTCCTGATTATATTTCTTGTTTACTGTAGGTTTCAAGAAACTATCTATTCTAATCTAATCTATTCTAATCTATTTACATAGTTGTTTTTAAATACCCTTATCTATTTTTTTATGATATTTGACCTATGCTATAAAAGTTATGTCTGTATTCTGCCTCCAAGAACGATGAGTATACTATTGTATAACTGTTTATTCTGTCCATAGTAAGTTTGATTTTTTTTTGTATAATATTTTCCTGACACAGTATAATTGTATCTTATGAAACAGTTACTATGTCTATGTGGAGCTTTTCTCCTCGGGCCTCTGCTGAAAATGGAAATATATCCAGTCAGACTAGCCCGGTTAACAAATGTAAAATAAAATAAATAAATAAATAAATAATAACAATATATTGTATACACCTGCATTCTATGTAGTAATGTATAGGTTATCTAGTATCTCTGTCATGCTTGAATTTCATGCATGTGTGTTCAAGTGTCGCTGCAGTCTAGAATAAAACTGTAGTACTATTACCAGGTCATATTTTGTTTACAGGTGATATCACTCCGTCTGTAATTAGCAGTGACTCAGCAGCTCAGTTTGTTAAATGTCCCGCATGAAGTACATTCTGCCACACACAGACCAGGGTTCAAATCCAGTGCTATGTAGCACTAAATATTACAGTATCAGTCATGTAATGATTCCAGATTTTCTCTCCACAGGAACTACAGTTATATGGGTGAGGTAGCCCAATATTATGAGTAAATAATTGCATGTTTAGCTGTCACAGACTCTTAAGTGTCCTGTATGAAGTACATTCTGCCACACACAGACCAGAGTTTGACTCCAGTGCTAGGTAACACTAAATATTACAGTACCAAGAATGTGAAAGTACAGCATAAAAATAAAGGAAATAAATATTATAAAAGAAATAAATGTGTAATCTTGGTATGGCTGTATGCTTGGAGTGTCTGTTAAAGGTTGATGCTGCCAATTAATACATTTGATGCAGATGTCTAATGCAGTCACTGCTTTTGGGTTCTATTCCTATGCCTGCCAAGGAAGGTATGATAGTTGTTTAGTTTCTGTACTGTACACAAACATGTCTCTGAAGTGTCACACTGTCACGTAATGTCATTAGTAGTGTATAATCCCTCTGTCACAGGTTTAAAATACAAATGACTACCAAAATTGCAAAGTATCACCACATCAGCCCACAGTACACCTTGTTAGTTACATAGGTCCACCTGATGTGTCCTGTGTAGTTGTGTCCCCACAGTTGTTACTGCTTGACCCATACTGTCCCCTGTGGATAGCTTGAGAGATATGTACATGCTACAGCAACTATAGGGGACCTGTACACATAAAGAAAGGACAGACCTGTAGAGTAGATAGTAGTACTGTTGTCATGTACATAGCCTATAATGGTATTAATGGACTGTATGTCTCCCTCTCCCCACCCCTTATCTTCATTTATTTATTATTGTTATTTATTGGTTATGGTTTACTTTTCACATATGTTGTTACATTAAACTTTATTTTGGGGCATGTGTTTTATTATTGTTATTTATTCTAATGGCTACATATTAACATAACCAATTTTGTTGGCTTTATGCTGTAACTGTTACCTGCATGCTGTTTGCATTCTGACTGTTATGTTATGTATAGTTGTGTTTCACATAATATGCATTGAAATGTAATTGGGTTATTTCCAATGTCCTGACATGCGGTTATTGCTAACAATGTTTTGTTCATAACTAACTTATACTGATTGGTATACCTCCATCACCACAGCATGCCAGGGTAAGCTGGTTCCTGGTGATGAGCCTACTCTGCTTAGCTGGCCGTGGCACCGGGTCCTTGAACGTTTGGGACCCAGGCCACTGGTGCCACCTCCTTTGCCCCTGCACCACCTTCAGTGTCAGGTAGAACTGCCTCAAGGGATGGGGCCCAGCCTCCCCTGGGAGTGGTGGCAGAGTGGCAGTAGTCACCCAACAGCAACTACTGGCCATGGTGCATAGGAACATTCATAGCTCTAATGAATGATCCTTTGCACCATGATCCTGTGCAACTACTGGCCATGGTGCACAGGATCATTCATCAGAGCTATGAATATCTTCTGCGCCAGACTGAGGACACACTGGCCAACCTGGTGGGGCAGGCTGGCCTTGGTGCCCAGCTTTCAGCACAGCCACCTTTGGGGAAGTGAAGGAGCAGTGTGGACTGCCCATGGGTGGGGATCTCAGTCATGCTGCTGCTGTCTGGAGGCACACGCTTCCCGGATTCCGCAACTCCCTCACCATCCAATGTGTTTATCCCCCTCATGTGTCACACACTGCCCCTGTCTGCTGTCTTGTCTATCTGTTATCACATCCTGTCCTACCCAACTTATCTCCCCACATATACCTATATCCTTTCCCCAACATTCCACTCTCTCCTTAAAAAAAATGGGCACCTGTCTCACAAAAAAAAATCATCCCATACATAGCTCTCCATTTTGCACAGTTGTCCACTGGATGCAACTAATTTGGTCTAATTGCCTTGACAACACATTTATGTTGTACTCACCCCTCTCTCTGGGGTTTAAGGGTCCAAATTCATCTACAAAACTGTCAAAATGCACAGCCGTTGCTGGATAGCTGTAGTTTTTTCCTACATCTGTTCTGCACATCCCCACCTGCCTTTCACATTGTTTTCCCCCAGCTTGCCCCCATTTCACCACTTTCCTATCACCCCTTTTTCTTTTCTTTATATTTTTTAAGCACACATTTGTGCAGATTTGCATGGTGTGGCACACCGTGATGCTTCCTTTAGCACAGATTAAATGTGCTTTAATGTGCTTTAAAGAGCTTTAATGACTACATGTGTTTATTATATTGTTACTGACTTGTAGAAAATAAATGCCTCTGCCAAGTGTCAAACCCCATCCCATCTTAACTACAGCACAGTGCATTAACCCACTACATTACACAGGCTTTAAGGTAATCAGGTGTTTCCAGCAAAATATACTGATTGCTATTTGCAGTCATTAAGCATGTAACTGAAATACAAAACTAATGTGAAAACTGGGAGTGTACTCTGGTGCAATAATAAATAATAATAAACACATAACAATGGATGTAAGTGAGGCCTGTGATAGCAGGTATATGTGCCCTTTTATCAGCAACTTCATAAACATGTGGAGAGACACCTGCTAAGGCAACAATGGCAAAGTACATGTACAGCTGGGACCCTGGTGTAAAACTACAACCATATAAAGCCACGCACATACTCATGGATGTAGAAATGTTACCCCACAGCCTATATATGTTCACATATATCTTGCAAATACACATGCTTTTCCAGTGTCACAGGAGCTCAGTCTGGTAAATGCCTTGCATGCAGTGCATTTTGCCACATACAGTCCTGGGTTTGAATCCAGTCTTGTGTCACACTTCCATTACATTATTGTGAAGATAGCAAGTAATGACTGAGTCATGCACTCTTACCCCCCACAGGTTACTGCTACTTAATTAACTGCTACCGAGTTTTGCAAGACGAAGGCCTGCAGGTAGAGACACAATGCACATACCCATATAGCCTTACTATATGTCACCTGCTACTTTGTTATTCGTAATGTTGCTTTACAGACATACCTTAAGCACATTCCCCAATTGGATGGTATAGAACACCCTTACTGTGGCTCTACCATAATGACAGGCCTGACACAGCTGCCACAGTTAAACATACAGGTTGCTGTCCACCAAAATATTCACTCTTCCCCATATGTGTTGTAGGCCACAGCAGCTGCAGCCTGTAGCATACACAGCTGTACATAAAGGTAGCTGCTACAGACCTATCATACCTCCCAGCACCCTACAACAAGGGATCTGGACACAGCCATACTTAATGGGGAGGGGTAAAGGCACAGAGATAAGGACATGTTTGACAGTTTGCCCCTACAAAGATGTACATTGATAGATTAATTGCTATTGCAGTAGCATGCATAGTCTGATGGGTATGATGTGTGACACACATGTCTCCTCCCTTCCTGACCTCAGCCCACAATGATTGCCAGTGCACTGCCAGATGACTGCAATGTCATGGGACATTGGCCACACATTTGAGGGGAAACTGTGGATATACTTCCTAAATCTGTACAGTGGACAGTGTTTGTCCCTACCCTCTGCGATGCTGTACTCTCCACACCTCAATAATGTCCATCTGAAATACCAAGAAAGGGGCAAATGCCTACATGAAAGCCTTATATATTGCACTGTGTTGGCATGTCATTGGTAATGATAGTGCAATTCAGCTGTTTTGGCAGTAATTGACAATTCTGAGCCACAGATTGGTGCAGAGGCAGTTACCTGGTAATGACCAGTACCTTAAAAAGGCAAGCAGCTGATTATGTCAAACAGGTCGATATGTGAAGTAATGCACACAGGGAGTGTATTATCAAAAAATTACCAGAATCAAAGTTCAACAAAGGAGTACTGCCCTCCACCAGGTATGTAATAGATTTCTTCATATAACAGGCTGCAGATGCGGGTATGGGGAATATGGAATACAGCAGTAAGCCTGTCTTAGATCTATGGTGATGATATGTCAGTGATACTCTGCTGTACAAACATGCCTCTCAACTGTCCCTGATTTCACTCACACCTCAGCTCTGTCCCTGTCAAACCCACCTACAGAGGTCGGCTGTTGTAGGACAGCTAGTGGAATACACATAATGCAGTGACAATAAGGGAGGGTGTACACTTCTGTAACGTCAAACGATGTACTGTAAATCTCCTCCTCTCATTCTGTCAATGTCTCACATACAGTGAGCTGATCGAAGGAAGGACACTCAGCAAACTCGGAGCTACAATATATAACATTAAGTATCCTGTTTTTTGTTTATTTTGTTCTGTATTTCTTTGTTGTTTATAGCACTTTGTGTACTGTGTATTTTTCTAGCTAGTTTCACTGTGTGTGAGGTATTAACTGGAAATTGTCCACTCTTATTAAGCATCTGTTGGGTTGTTTGTTTATGATAACTTGTTGCAGTTAAACTCTTTTTTCTAGTGGCTCCTTTAGCTGTTTAAAACTTTCATTTAAAGGCTCACTGCTGCTTTTCAGCTGTGAGTAACATTTCTGCAGTTTGTTCTAAGTAGTGGGGATATTTGTAGCATTTCCATATTCAGGCTTGTATTTGGGCCTAGTGTTTGTGGAGGCTGTGTGTCTGAGCACATAATTCAGGGACATCTTGTTTTAGCCAAAGCCATCAGGCATTTCAGTGAGAGAGAGAGAATTGTTTGAGGTCATTGGCTGACTGAGGTCTCCTGGACTACAGCTTAGACTAAGCACCTCATTGGTTCTTTTGAGATTTCTTTCTTAAAAGCTGTCTCAGGTTTCAACTTTCTGTTACCTAAGAAGCTCAGTTGTGAGTGTTCAGCCATTTTACAGTGAGATGATCAAAGGAAGGACACTCAGCAAACTCGGAGCTACAATATATAACATTAAGTATCCTGTTTTTGTTTATTTTGTTCTTTATTTCTTTGTTGTTTATAGCACTTTGTGTACTGTGTATTTTTTCTAGCTAGTTTCACTGTGTGTGAGGTATTAACTGGAAATTGTCCACTCTTATTAAGCATCTGTTGGGTTGTTTGTTTATGATAACTTGTTGCAGTTAAACTCTTTTTCTAGTGGCTCCTTTAGCTGTTTAAAACTTTAATTTAAAGGCTCACTGCTGCTTTTCAGCTGTGAGTAACATTTCTGCAGTTTGTTCTAAGTAGTGGGGATATTTGTAGCATTTCCATATTCAGGCTTGTATTTGGGCCTAGTGTTTGTGGAGGCTGCGTGTCTGAGCACATAATTCAGGGACATCTTGTTTTAGCCAAAGCCATCAGGCATTTCAGTGAGAGAGAATTGTTTGAGGTCATTGGCTGACTGAGGTCTCCTGGACTACAGCTTAGACTAAGCAACTCAGTGGTTCTTTTGAGATTTCTTTCTTAAAAGCTGTCTCAGGTTTCAACTTTCTGTTACCTAAGAAGCTCAGTTGTGAGTGTTCAGCCATTTTACAGTGAGCTGATCGAAGGAAGGACACTCAGCAAACTTGGAGCTACAATATATAACATTAAGTATCCTGTTTTTTGTTTATTTTGTTCTTTATTTCTTTGTTGTTTATAGCACTTTGTGTACTGTGTATTTTTTCTAGCTAGTTTCACTGTGTGTGAGGTATTAACTGGAAATTGTCCACTCTTATTAAGCATCTGTTGGGTTGTTTGTTTATGATAACTTGTTGCAGTTAAACCCTTTTTTTCTAGTGGCTCCTTTAGCTGTTTAAAACTTTCATTTAAAGGCTCACTGCTGCTTTTCAGCTGTGAGTAACATTTCTGCTGTTTGTTTCCCACCCTCCCTCCCTCCCTGTTGGTATATTGTTTTTATAGTTGGTGGCTTTGCAGTTGCCTGCCCCTAGAGTAAATTTGATCTGGGACCCTCCTCCCAGTCTAGTGTCATTACCTCATTCTACCCAGTACAGGGAGAGCATTTGAGAAGGCCAATCAGCTTAGTTTCTGCTACTCCTTTCTCTCTTTCCAAAAAAAAAAAAAAAAAAAAAATTATCTGCTTTTACTGTATTTGTGTTTTTTCCTACTTTATTTTGCTTTTGCGTCATCTTAAAAGTACTCAATTGTATTTATTACTGCTTGGTGTAGCTCATTGTAAGCCTTTTAGTTTAAGCACCTGGGCTTCAGACCAGTTTTACATTAGGAAGGTTTGTGGTCTGCACTGTAGTGGCAGAACAGGTAGCTTACATCCTTCTAAGTTGGGAACTGCTGATTGAGGGCTCAGTGTCTGTTATTCTAAAAGTGTATCCATTCTGGTTTAAGCACTTGGGCTTGAGGCCAGTTATTTTACATTAAGATGGTTTGTGTTCTGCACTCTTGTGGGAAGGAGAGGCTTCGACTCTGTCCTTCTGAGCTGAGAATTTCTGGTTAAAGCTTATAGTGCCTGCATATTTGAACTGCTTCTTACTGAAATTGGTACACCTTGTTTGCTGTAGCATAGACTAGATCCAGGCCTGCTGAATCTAGCTTTGTTTGTATAACTTGAGCACTAATCCAGGCATTCTTTAAAGTATTCAGTTGTATTTATTACTACTGGTAGTAACTTGATTAAAGTGTAGCTATCATTTCTAAGTCTTTTGGATTAAGCACTTGGGCTTCAGACCAGTTGTTTTACATTAGGAAGGTTTGTGGCCTGCACTGTGGTGGCAGGACAGGTAGCTTACATACTTCTAAGTTGGGAACTGCTGATTGAGAGCTCAGTGTCTGTTATTCCAAAAGTGTATTAGTTCTGGTTTAAGCACTTGGGCTTCAGGTCAGTTATTTTACGTTAAGAAGGATTGCGGTCTGCACTCTTGTGGGAGGAGAGGCTGGACTCTGCCCTTCTGAGCAGGGAATTTCTGGTTAGAGGCTTATAGTGCCTGCATATTCTAACTGTTTCTTACTGAAATTGGTACACCTTGTTTGCTGTAGCATAGACTAGATCCTGGCCTGCTGAATCTAGCTTTATTTGTATGCTTGTTGTTTGCTTATTTCCCTGAAATGCTAATTCCACCTAAAACGCGGCCTTTTAGCACTTCTGTGGATCCCTAGTGATATCTGCATTGCTTACTGTACTTATTTCCTTGTTTCACTTGAAAGAAAGTTACTGTCTGTCATTTTTGCATTTAAGTTACCTGTAACACATTGCATTTAAGTTACCTGGCACTTGCTCACTAAAGCAATTATATAAGTCAGCTCTAAAAAATTAAAAGCACTACACCCTCACAAACTCCCCTTGAGTACCTTGTTCCCCACTGGCCCTTTTTTCAATTATAAAGGAATTCCCAATACTATTCTAGCATGTCCAAAGGTCAGTTGTCAATCTCCTCTCTGGTCAAGCTGGTGAATCTGGGAATCTTGAGGCAATGTTACAACTGCCTCATGTACACAGACAACCCTCTCCTCCTCCCAACACATTCCAACACATGTGAGAGATGCAACCATATAGCCAAACTGGAGGCTAAGCTCTCTCAACTCAGTACTGGCATAACCAGTCAGGAGGAGAAGGAAACCACACTCACTACAATTCCAGTCTCACATAGACCTACCACGACAACAAACCAAACACATAAACACACAAAAACATACTCGGAGGCTCTAAATAAAAATCTGCCTAAGCAGCAGAGACCTCCAAAGCAGACACCCAAGCAACCGCTACCCCAAAACAAAACACGTGCAACACATAGCTCACAAAGCCAGTGTGCCGAACAGTCACAGCCCTTAAGGCTAAACAACACACCTGATACACTTGTAATAGGTGACTCTATCGCCAGGCACACTGACGTCCCGCTCACCAGGCTGAACAAGGAGAAGGTCATGGTGAGCTGCCTGTCAGGCACTAGGATCCGCCACATAACACAAGCACTCCGGTCACTCCAAGGCAAGTACAAATCTGACTCAGTCATTGTCCATGCTGGTGTGAATGACCTGAGACGTACCTCCCTGGACTACATGAAAAGAGACATAGAGGAGCTCTCTGAGCATGTAGCCCAGGCCGGTATGACCCTGACCTTGAGTAGCATCTTGCCCTCACCAAGAATGATGCCACAATATGAAGACAAGATAATCACTTTCAACAATTGGCTTAAGTGTTGGTGTCATTCAAAGGGGATCCAATGCCTGTCAGCCTGGGATGACATGCTCGACAAGCCACGATGCTTCGCTAGGGACGGCTTGCACCTGTCACCTCTGGGCTTTCGGATATTGGCAAAGGCTCTTGCTACTGCCATAGTGCCTTTTTTAGGCAAGGCTCAAAAGACAAACCCACCTCCATAGGTATCACAAGGGATAAGAAACTAAGAGTAATGCTACTCAACGCCAGAAGTCTAAACCTCAAGATGCATGCACTCGAAACTCTCCTTAGCATGGAGAACATCGATATCTGTGCAGTAACAGAAACCTGGTTCAAGGCTCCCGAGAGCACCCCAGCACTACCAGGTTATACCTCATACCATGCTTTTCGGCCCCAAAACTTGGACCGAACCACAAAGGAGGGGAGTATCAAAATTGTCAAAGATACCCACACCTCCAGGTTGGTGGCACAGCACGAAGCATCAGAGACTATCCATGTGCAACTAACTGTGGGTAAAACTGCCTTCCAGTTGATAGCCTGCTACAGACGACCCTCCCAAACACAGGAACCCCACTTGGCCTTCCTGAGAATACTGGAAAATATGAAGGTCTCTCCAAACACCATTATATTGGGTGACTTCAACTACCCAAACATAGACTGGGAGCATTACTCTAGCTCCAACACCCTAGCCCAAAGGTTCCTAGAATTTATAAACTCAAATGCTATGGAACAACTTGTTACCACTCCCACAAGAGGGGAAAACATACTGGACCTGATCATCACCAACATGGGGACACTATGCTCCAGACCAGAAGTGTATCCCTCACTGGTAAGATCAGACCATAAACTAATCTCACTGGATATTCACATCCCGACCCCACCCCCTGCCCAGAAAACCACAGTGAAAAACTTCTCTAAAGCAAATTTCACACGCCTCAAAACTGAGGCGAATCCTTCAAAGCCCGGGCCTGTGGAAAATACGCCCAGACCGCAGAATCCTTTATAAACGCATTCTATGAACACCTTCAGGAATGCATGGATCATGCGATCCCAAATAAAACCAAGACCCAATCCTCCAAAGGCAGGCGTCCTGTCTGGTGGACCCCACCCATAAACAAACTATACAATAGAAGGAGGAAGCTACTACATGATAGAGCAAAATCCCAAAAAGGGAAGGCATCTCTGATCAGTATTAACAAAAACTACGGGCACTCATAAAATCGTCTAAGGCCAGCTTGGAGAGAAAAATTGCACAGGACACTAAGGATAATCACAAGGCTTTCTTTAGTTATGTTAGGAACCTGGGTGGGAATTCCCAGATATGCTCAGAATTAGTCCAAAATGACAATAAATACACCGAGCCCACAGACATTGCCAACATCCTAGCTGACAGGTTCAGTGCAAACTTCTCCCCTCTCCCCACCAAAGGGCAAATATCTATCCCAACAGAGTGCTGCCCCTGACATCTCAGATGCTCAGGTAAGAGCCGCCCTCTCCAAAGCAAAAACACAGCATCAATGGGACCAGATGGTGTCCCGGCTCGTCCTACATGAACTCCAAGAAGAGCTAAACCCAAACATAAAACTACTGTTCAATCTTAGCCTTACTACAGGATATGTACCCAAAGAGTGGCGTACAGCAACAGTGGTCCCTCTCCACAAAGGTGGTGCCTCAATGGATCCTGGAAACTATCGCCCCATAAGCCTGACTAGCTTGGTCTGCAAAGCTATGGAAAGGATCATCATGGACCTCATAAATAAAGATATTGGGGACCTGCAGACACTGGATCCTACCCAGTTTGGCTTTGTTAAGGGCAGATCCTGCCTCTTAAACCTGGTTGATTTCTTTGAAACAGTCACCAAGGCCATTGACGAGGGGAAGGTGGTCCACACAGCCTACTTGGACCTCGCAAAAGCCTTCGATACAATACCCCACTCGGGCATTATAGATAAGCTCACCAGCTTAAATATAAACCCCTATGTCACTAGATGGGTTGCAAGCTGGCTCAAGGACAGAACCCACATGGTTAGAATTGCTGGAGCCATGTCAGACTCCAAACCAGTTACAAGTGGCGTCCCACAAGGCTCAGTCCTGGGTCCTCTCTTGTTCGGTATATATTTCTCGGCGGTACAGGCCAACACAGAAGGACTGTGGCTGACGAAGTTCGCAGATGACTGCAAACTGGGCCATAATCAACTCTCCAGCCGACACAAGCATCCTCCAAAAGGGCCTCATAGAAACAGACAACTGGTGCCAGAGCCATGGCCTCAAGCTAAACGCCAAAAAGTGTATAGTCATCCCCTTTGGCAAAAACAAAGTGCCCACAAATTACCACATAGGTGGTAATCCATTAAGTACAGAAGAAGTCATTAGGGACCTGGGGACCCAAGTTGATAGCAATCTCTCATTTGACAACCACGTGGCCAAAGTGGTTAGAAAAACATTTTATATAGCCCACCTAATCATGAAGGGATTCACATCTAGATCAGGGAGGTCATCGTACCTCTTTACTCATCCCTCATCAGGCCCATAATTGAGTACAATGCCCCTTTGGGATGTACCTTACCAGACACCTGCAGCAACTGGAAAGACCCCAAAAGTACCTCACCAAGAGGATCAAAGGGCTCAAACAGATGCCATATGCTGCCCGGTTAAAGAAACTCCAGCTCTACTCAGTGGCATACCGCCTGCTCAGAGGTGATCTGTGCCTGACGTATAAAGCCATGTCCAACCCGGAATTAATGGACATGCTGCACCTCAGAAAATCCAAATCCCATCGAGCTATGCGCTCGAGAGACTTGAACCTCAGCACTGAAATAAATAGGACATGCTGGAGGGACAGATTCATAACCAAGAGGCTCCCTTCACTCTGGAATAAAATCCCAGTCCAGGTTAGGCAGAGTCCCACATTGACTCTCTTCAAGAGGAATCTTGATGAGTGGATGGGAGATCGTAGGTTTGCCCCGGTATCACTTCTGTGTCACTGTTAGACAGAGGCACAGTATACTAACCTCAAAAAATGGCATAGCAAAATTAATTTAAAATGGGTGGCGAAAGCCAAACACACTCTGGCTAGGCTTATAAATGCCCTAGGGCAGATAGCCTAGTATGAACCTATGAACCTATGAACCTATAAATACTTCTGACATTGTAAAACTGTCCCTGAATGTCCCTGATGTACTGTAGCCTGATGTTCCTGATGTATTCTAAGTACCTGTTTCTGTTGACATTTGTCCCTGTTTAGCTGAGAGCTATGCCTTTTTTAGGCAATGCCAAATGCAAGTACTTCTGACATAGCAAATCAAAACCAAGAAAATGTAAAAGTATTACTGCTCAGTGCTAAGAGTCTAAACAACAAACTCCACTCCCTAGAAGATCTCTTTACCCTAGAGAATGCTGATGTCTCTGCAGTCACTGAGACATGGTTTAAAACCACTGAGAACACACCAACAGTGCCAGGTTATAATGCCTTCCACACACTTAGGCCAGCTACTTCACAGGCAAGGATAAAGGTGGAGGTGTCTCTATTTACATCAAAAATAAATATAATTGAAGACTGGTCAAACAGGACAATGCACTTGAGCTGCTCCATGTTCAAATCACCATAGGTAAAATCGAGTATAATGTTGTTGTAAGTTATAGGTCCTCCTGTATGACCCAGTAAACCCATACCATGTATTTAAACTTATTAGAAACACTAACCACCCAACCCAATGCCATCTTCATGGGTGACTTTAATTACCCCACTATTTACAGGTAATCCTGTACAGCACCAAAAGCACAGGCACAGATATTCCTGGATTTTGTAAACACAAACTCCCAGGAGCAGATAGTCAATGCACCAACCAGGGGTGCAGCCATACTGGATCTGGTCCTCACTAATATGGGAGACTGCTCCACACCCCTACTGTAATTCCATCCCTGGTAAGGTCAGACCACAGAATGGTCTCATTTGAAGTTAAAGTAAAACCTGGACCCCCCAGCTAAACCTGGAATATTCAAGAACTATTTTAAGGCTAACCTCCTGCTATCAAATGAGAGCCTGAAAAAATTTCAGTGCCCCATAAACCCTGAGAACACGTCTTCCTATGCAGAACTGTTCACAGAAACCCTGTTCATGCATGTTAATAGCCGCACAGAGGCAGCTGTACCCACCAGGAAGAAGTACAGAACTAACTCAAAAAACAAGCCATCCTGGTGGAATCACAAAATCAATCGGCTGTATAACAGGAGGGAGAAAAGCATGGCAAATATTAGGAGGTGCAGCACCCAGAAATATAAAGGCACTCTTATCAAACTAAACAAACAACTTAGAGGATAAAAAAAGTCTACAGAAAACAAATTTTAGGTATGTTTGGCCTGCCAGGCCAAGGACAACCACAAAGCATTCTTTAGCTTAGCCTGCAACCTCAAAAGAAATACACAATTGTGTGCAGGCCTCATTGTAAATGGAGCCACCTACACTGAGCCAGAAGATATAGAAAACCTCATTGCTGATAAATTCAGCTCCAAATTTACTCCACTCTCCCCCTCAACTTCTCTCAGGAAATATCATCAAATATAACTCTGCCTACTATCACTAGGGAACTGGTCCTTAATACTCTCTCTAAGCCCAAGAACACTGCATCAATGGGCCCAGACAATATCCCAGGATGTCTTCTAAATAGCATTAAACATGACCTATCAGGGCCTCTGGAATTACTATTTAACTGTAGCCTCCAAACAGGCTTCGTGCCTCATGAATGGAAAAAGGCAACAGTCAACCCTCTGCACAAAGGTGGGACATCTACAGACCATGGAAACTACAGACCCATAAGCCTCACTAGTCTTATATGTAAAGCCATGGAAAGAATTTATCATTGAGATGATTAACAGAGATATAATAAACCTCCAGACACTGGGCCCAACCCAATTTGGTTTCATCAAGAGGAAATCATGCCTACTGAGCCTAGTGCACCTCTTTGAGAATGTCACCAAAGCAATGGTTGAAGGCAAAATCATTCACACTGCCTACCTTGTCCTGGCCAAGGCATTTGACACAATACATAAATCAGGCATTGTTGACAAACTCAAGAGGTTAGTTACAAACCCGTATGTCACCAGATGGATAGCCAGCTGGCTCACGGACAGGATCCAGGAAGTTAGAACTGGGAACTCCACCTCTACAAAGAGGCCAGTCGCAAGTGGAGTCCCTCAAGGATTGGTCCTTGGACCATTCCTTTTTGGCATTTACTTCTCAGAAGTCAGGGCCAATGTCAGTGGTGTCTGGCTGACTAAATTTGCAGATGATTACAAATTAGGAGCTGTCATTGAATCTCACACTGACACAAATGTTCTCCAGCAAGGGCTGAGACAGACAAATAACTGGTGTCAGAGCCATGGACTAAAACTAAATGCCAAGAAATGCATAATAGTATCCTTTTGGAAGTCGTCCATCCCTGGTAACTATCATATTTATAACACACCATTACAGTTGATGCAGTAGTCAGTGATTTAGGGACACACATAGATAGTAATCTAGCCTTTGATCATCAAGTGTCTCCAGTGGTGAGGAAATAATTCTATATTGCGCAACTTATAAACAAACATATGGCATCTAAGTCCAAGGAAATCATTGTTCCACTATATTCGGCATTCATCAGACCTATCATTGAGTACAGTGCCCCTTTAGTATGTACATAACCAGTCATATCTAACAAATGGAATGCCCACAGAAGTTCCTCACTAAAAGAATACAGGGCAAAAGTAATATGTCCTATGCAGACCTCCTCAAAGCTCTATCCATGTATTCTGCCTCCTACAGGCTTTTGAGGGAAGATCTATACCTTGCATACAGTGCATTTTTAGACCTCACTCTGATGGCCCTCCTGTATATCCACAAAAGAAAAAAACGCCAAAATTACTCATTCTAAAGCCTTAAACCTTGCTTTTATATAAATAGGACCTGCTGCAGAGATAGGTATGTATCCCAGAGACTACCCCGTCTATGGAACAGGCTCCCTATGCATGTGGAGCAGAGTTTCTCCCTAACCCAATTCAAGTGCAGCTTGGACAATTGGATGGGAAACTAGAAATTCATCCCTAGTTTGGCACCTATGTCTCTAATGGACACAGGCAACCTGTAAATGGTTCATCTCCCAGGCCCATGCTTACACTTATCAAGAGCATCAGAACTTGTCAGAGATTTGGGATACATGGCTAGGCTTAAAATGGCCCTTGTGGCCCTTGCCTAGTAAATACCTATGAACCTGTGAACCTGGGGACAAACACCCAAAATGAGTGACAATGTGTAAGTATTTCTTGTAGAAAAAACACGAAAATGGAAGGTACTGTAAACGACTAGTAACCAAAAACAAGTACCAAGTACACAGCGTCGGTGAAGGCGTTATTTGAGCAGCAAGGCAGTAAGGCAGCAGTGAGACAACACAATCCAATACGTAGTTCACTAACACAATCCACGTTTCGTCAGTAACTTCCTCAGCATAAAAACACATTGAAACTGCAAAGTAGCATTTAAATACATGTACCTGGTTTGAATAAACCAATACAATCTAAAATCCTTGCATACATTAATTAAAATCATTCACGTCACATCCCACACAAATAGCAACTACAAAACTACTCTGAATTGAAATGTGTTGAAATAAATAAAGTAATTATTATCAATTCTGTGTTATTAAAGTGTTAAACTGAAGTTGAGAGCTAAAATACTGATCATGGACATAATAAATGTAACATAAAAAGATAAAATACACTCAAATACACTAAATAATTTAATACATGAAGAAAATTTAGTTTAAAAGAAGTAATATAAAAGCACCATCTAGTGGTAATATTTAGCATTACAACCAAAACTGCTTAACCTGATACACCAAAGGTATGTTGATATGTTAAAACAATATAAATATATTAAAGTAGTGTTAAAATCTCAATATAAAAAATGTGTAAAATTCAAACTGCCCAGTGTGAGCTGGGATGTATTATAATTTAGCCGACCTAAGCTTCAAAACTGGTTTAAGGGAAATCAAATCATTAATGCCTGGATATTTATTTGCTTCTAGTACCATCTGCCAATATAGTTCTCTGTATTCAACTAACGTTTCCCACATTCCTCCTCTAGGGTCAATAGGGACAACTTCCAGAACAAAGAACTTAAAAGTAGCTTCCTTACAAATTTGTGTGTGTTTGAAAAGTGAGTTGGTTTCTCGGGAAGTTTTAATATCATATAGGTGTTCATAAATCCTCTGTTTAATCTTCCTCTCACTTTTCCCGATGTAGAAAGCATCACATTTTGTACATAGAGCAATGTAAATAATACCATTGGTTTTGCAATTGACAAAAGATTTAACTGTCAAAGTTTTATTCCTGGCTTTTAGATAGACTGATTCTCCTGATTTTAAATACCTACAGTAACCACAAGCCCCACATTTAAAAACTCCATTTTTCTTTTTCTTAATTTTCTCAAAACACTTGTTGTTAGAACCTCTTTCCAAAAGACATTTAATGGTTTTACCCTTCTTGTAAATATATTTTATGTCTTGGTCAAAAATATTACTTAAGTCGGAGACCTTTGCAAAATTTTTCCACTCTTTGTCAATGATCTTCCTGACAAGACCAGCCTGACCATCATAGATGGTGGAAATACCTGTGCAAAATTCATTGTTTGTAGTAACATCAGCCTTATGGACAGTAGTCTCCTGTGTGGGTATACCCAAAATTGGGGCAAATCTATCTGTCCTGCCCTGACACACTTCATGACATATCTCGTCGAACATTGCCTCGGGGTACCCTCTTTCTAGGAACATAGTTCTCAAAGTACTACAGTCTTCCATAAAAGTGTTATCGTCAGAGGTCATTCTACAAATTCTGACCAATTGTCCTTTCAAAACACTTTTCTTTTGGTGTAAGGGGTGAGAACTAGTGTAGTGTAAGTGTGTGTTTGAAAAGGTGTTTTTCCTGTGTACTCTAGAAGAGAAATTCTTCTCAAATTTCATAATGTTGACATCCAAGTAATTAACCTCTTGTTCATTAAAGGTCTTAGTAAATCTGAGAAAATTTGTGGATTCATTAATGTTATCCACAAATAAATCAAACTCTTCATTGGTGCCTTTCCACAAAAAACATAAATCATCAAGAAATCTACAGTACAATGTCCATTTGTTACTATATACTGAAGTTAGAATGAATTTGTTTTCCCAAAATGCCATAATAATGTTGGCATACGTAGGTGCACAATGTGCTCCCATTGCCACACCCCTGACTTGTCTGTAATATTCTCCTTCGAAAAATAGAAAATTGTTCTTCAGAACAATTTCCATGAGAACAAGTATAGTTCTAAAATCATTGTGGGAAATGTTTTGGTTGTAATGCTAAATATTACCACTAGATGGTGCTTTTATATTACTTCTTTTAAACTAATTTTTCTTCATGTATCAAATTATTTAGTGTATTTGAGTGTATTTTATCTTTTATGTCACATTGTGTCCATGATCAGTATTTTAGCTCTCAACTTCAGTTTAACACTTTAATAACACAGAATTGATAATAATTACTTTATTTATTTCAACACATTTCAATTCAGAGTAGTTTTGTAGTTGCTATTTGTGTGGGATGTGACGTGAATGATTTTAATTAATGTATGCAAGGATTTTAGATTGTATTGGTTTATTCAAACCAGGTACATGTATTTAAATGCTACTTTGCAGTTTCAATGTGTTTTTATGCTGAGGAAGTTACTGACGAAACGTGGATTGTGTTAGTGAACTACGTATTGGATTGTGTTGTCTCACTGCTGCCTTACTGCCTTGCTGCTCAAATAACGCCTTCACCGACGCTGTGTACTTGGTACTTGTTATTGCTTGTAGAAAGTGAGAATGTGAATAGACTAAACAGATATTACTGTAGCATAACTGTGTTCTGAAGGGTATGAAGTGTGAAACTTGGATGTCTGTCTTTATTGTCTGATATCAGCCAACATTGAATAGCCAGCCATTTGTCACACATCCACAAGTATGTGTGGAAATAACCAAGACTATTGGGCAGACATCTTTACAATCTGCAAACATCTGTGTAGTCATGAGGTATGATGCCGACAGGGAACATATACTACATCAGGCTTGCATTGCTTTCTGTCATTGTGGCACAATGGTGTTGCTAGACTGTCCCCATATATTCACTGTAATAGCACACTGCTGTGCATCTGACATCAGCTGCATGACATAGTGGGAGTTTGCCCATAGGAGCACACCACAGTAGACTGCAATGATGAGTGTAGGAATATACAGCAGAATCTGTCATGGCACACAGGGACAGACCCCAGTATTTCTACTGTCTTGGTGACATCCACACAAGTAGTGTGCTGCCAGACTGTGGGGTATGATGTGTGAGGGAGCAGTGGGTAGTGCAGGCCATTATGGGTGTACTGGAGCTATACACAGTGGACGTCCATGTATCTGGTCCTGTAATGTGTGTACACGACCATCAGATCTTGAACATTGTGCAGCATTGTGGGCAGACCATGTGTGGGCTGTCAATCAGATTAGTCAATGGGACAGGACCTATGAGCAGGTCCGACACCGGGCCACAGATATGTTGACTGCTGCACGACAAAGGGCAGCTGCTTTTACCAGGGATCATGCCACCACCGGTGGAGGGCCTACAATGGAATAACCACTCTTCACCACAGAAGAGTTCGTGGTGAACCTAGGAACAACCTACAGCTCCCAGGCATTCATCACACCATAAATCCTGAAGGTTGGTGCCACAGTGTCCATAGAAGAGTTGCGTCCAGGTAAGCTTACTGTGTTCACCAGTGTAATACTGTATCAGTCATTCTGGCATGCTGTACTTACCAGTACATGGGTGTCAGGTCTATCTGCATTGGGGGGTTGGGGTTTATGCTCATTTGTGCACACATACTCAGAATGTCAGCAAATAACCATTAGCCCAGTAGCTACTGTACATGTGGATATAGGTGCAAATTACCTTCGAGTGCTGCAATATGTGGTGGTGCTGACAATATCTCTCCCTCACCTTTTCACAGGTCCATCAAGTGTGTCCCAAGTCCATGGTCCTGTACCTAGTAAGTGTGATACTGTTGTTTTAAGGATCATATATAACCTAAGAAAGTTGAGGGCTGCTATTTTGCCCTATGTACAACTGTTGTGCTTAGCCTGAGTACAGTATTTGTATGTCACATTCTGGAACAGTTAACTGCAGTTCATAGACAAGGTAATAACAGGTGTGTATCTGTACAAACATGAACATGTTTGCACTTATAGTTATGAGCAACTTTGCAGCCTGCTATACATGAGGAAATTATTCCAAGATTCCTGTTCAAACAGAATAGGGAGATGGTACATACCTGAGGTAGAGATACTACTACTGACATAACATTCTTAAGATAGTGTACTGGGTTTTATGTGTAGTTCTGTCATATACACTGTCATATTGCATACCTTACAGGTGTATTGTACTGGCAACATTAACTGGATGTAGCTGAAGTACATGTTATAAAGGGCCTGACTTGCCTGTGTATGTTGATGTGAGTTTGTCTGTTGTGCATGGAATTGAAGATGAGAAAATGTGGCATTGTAATGCAGTTGTAGATCCTCATCTGTATGAGTCTGTGTGGATTACCATACAAAATAGTGCTGGTAGTAATGTACTGCTTCTGTCATGCTTCTCACAGGTGAATGGGGGGGGGGTGGCATCTGTCCTCCTCCCAACCTGATGTTAGTGTCTCATCAGACTCTGATGATGATGGTGGCCATAATTAGGCACAGATGAGGTTGTTGTGGGCTGAATTTTTCCCAGAGGTTGGCATCCCTCATCTGCCTTCATTGTCCCCACACACAGTCAGTATGCCCACACATATCCAGTCCCCAGATGCCACAGATATTGGAGAGTCAGAGGGTGGTGACATTGAACAGGACAGTGTGACAGTTATGGTGTCATTGAGTGTAGATGCTGCCCATAGCCAGAGAGCTGGTGAGGTCCCACACAGGCGGATTGACAGGGGTTCTCAATGGAGGACCACTGCCCATCCACCACCTGTTGCAGATGCCACATCACAGGTCAGTTGACACATGTTTCAGGCCATCATGGAGGCACAAGCATGTTCTGAACTCAACACCAGTTGCTTAGGGGTATGGCTGCAGCACAATCTGACAACCATGATTGCTTCCACTGCATTGGTGACATCCTGGATCGGTTCACTGATGTACTGGACATACAGTGAGCTGAGACTGCATCTGTCTTTGACCACACATTGTCTGTGCTGGAACATCTGGTTGGAGTTAGGCATCAGGCACATGGATGTAGGTCAGCAACGCCATCTGCTGAGAGTCCACATGGCCGTGCACACTCACACTCCCATTGGTCATGTGGTCCTGGGTGATCCTGTGTGGGACACAGTCTCCATAGACGGCAGTCACCATCAGGTACTAGTGCCGCATCTGACCTTGGGCATGTTCGTGCCATTGCTACTCCTGGTGAAGCCTATTCCTATGTTCGTGGACAGAGACTGTGAACTGTCCACTCTACCATGTACAGTCCACAGCTGTCCACCGTACACATCTGTATGGCCAGCACTGGGCTTGACTGTGTACATGCACACACTCCAACACCACTGTCAAATGCAGGTCACCAGCAGACACACCTGACACCTCTCCATGGTCCATCTAACCAGCACTCCTTCTTGACTCACACGCTGTCAACTGTTTGGCACAGCCTATGCCTCTGGCACCCCCACACCACATCCTATGCATGTGATGATACTTGTGCCATATCCCTTCCATCCGTTAGATTGATGCAGGAACCTGTAAATGTCTGTCAGATGCACAGGGTGACTTGTGCATGTGTAATGCAGCATTGTTATACCAAGACAGTTGTGGGCCATGATAGGTACTATGTGCTGGCATGTGTCATGAGTACATATCAAACTTTGTGTATTTTTGTTGCATGATGGTACACTGGCGGTAGTGTTACAGAATAACAGGTGTGTCACAGACCCATGTATGTTTTTGTCCCAGGAGTCTAATGGGTTAAATTATGGACACATGGTGGCAGTACAGTGGCACGGGATGGCAAGGCAGCACATCAGATATATGACGTCAGCAAGGTATGCCACTAAACATGCATGGCTCCCTGGGTGCATATGTGTAGACCAGTGTGTCAGAGACAATGGGGACAGTCAGTGTCATCATGCTTTCATACCCTGTGTCAACATCTGCTACCCTTGATAAGTGCCACCTGGGTATTCTGCATGTAGAAATCTAGATTGTGGTAAATATCACTTATACTTATGTAGATGAGGGTAATTTAGGGCCAGCAGGTAGTCACAGGGCCATAAAATGCATAACCAGTGCACAGAGATAGGCCACATGAGCATGTCTATAGTGCTGCAAGGGGATACACATACATACACACACACACACACACACACACACACACACACACACACACACACACACACACACACACACACTGGATGCTGTGAGATTAGAACCTCTACCTATTTAGTAATGCACACTATAGCTTGTAATATTTATCGCATGTGCCATGGAGTTTCACTATTACGAGATTATCAGCCAGTGATCTTAAGGTAGATGACATAAGCAGGCCTTGTAGAGAAAGGAATTTAGAGGCCAGCAGCCAGTCACAGGGCTATAAAATGCATAGTACTGTGAGGGATATGTTGATACACACACACACACACACACACACACACACACACACACACACTTGGATGATATGAGATTAGAACTTCTACTTATCTAGTATTATGCACTACAGCTTGCAGTATTTATCGCACTCGCTACAGATTATGTCTGTTGTATATGTTGATGCAGGCACAGTACTTGTGGAGTACGCAAAGTGGCCTTGTGTTAGACAGCATGTGTGGCCTGCAGAATGATACTACTTGGTACTGTTATTGTACCCAGTGACCTAGGGGTGGGATACCTGGTAATATCCCTACTATGTGTGTACACTTATCAGTCTGGCCATATGTGACTGTTTGCAGTTTGATAAGTAGACATGTGGCCATGACAGTATGGCCTGTCCAAGGCATGCATTGAACCCATTGTACATTACACCACCTGTATACCCATGTCTGCCTACAGGGTGACAGTCTGCAGGCACAGGGGTATGTGGATGAGTAGATTATGTACTGTTGCAGCCTTGGTTAGGTTCCATCAGACAGATGTGATGTGTAAGTGTAGATAGCCCTAACATTCGGGGTATATGGGGACATTCATACATCCCCACCTATATCTGTACTGTATAAATGTGTATAACAGGGTTGTCTCCTTAAATGTTGTTGTGTGTGTTAGTTCTGTAAATGTGTTATGTACTTATATGTGGAGTGTCTATTTATCATTGTACTCTATATAGCAATATATACATCTTCTTATCATATATATATATATATATGTATATATATATATATATATATATATATATATATATATATATATATATATATATATATATACATATATATATATCTGCCACTTACTGATAGATACACTAATCAAGTGTGAGGGGGACAAGGAGAGACAGATATCTATACGTAGCTACATGTATGTACAGACATATTTCCACATAGTAGGTCTTTGGTAGAGGCAGCAGACTTGGGCTCAAGTTAGATAAGTGTAGCAGCATGCCCAGTGTGACAGTCAGTACTTACAGGGTGACTCCAGGCCAGAGATACCTGTACTCCAGTCTGGGGTTACGTGTGCTGCAGGCCATTTGCTGCTGCACCTGTTACCACAGTACTGCACTTCTCTGATATTGTCCAAGACATTCCCAGGCTATTTGCTGACCTTAATATGTGACTCATACCTCGCAACTGTACAGAGCTTGACAGACTGTCCAGAATTTTGCCTCATATTTTTGGTCCTTTTCACAAAACATTGTGGTTTTCTGGCAGATTAGTGGCAAGTCAGTGAAGACTGAAGTCAGTAAATAATGACAGACATTTGAGTTTCAGACTCCATACAAATCAAGAGATTCATGCTAATGCAAGATCTGTTATTCTATCAACATTCTACCTTTGTAGGAGCAAATATTTAGAACCTGTCCCTATTTGTGCCCCTTGGTCCAACTTCTACTCATGGCATTGGCCAGATTTCCTGCTGTAAGAGGTATGATGTAACTGGGGTACTTTATGTAACATCACATACAGGGTGACAGTGTGCATACCTTTCCCTGTACATGTTTTTGCAGAATGTCCAGCATTTCGACCCATATGTCTGCTCTGTTCCTTGTTCATTTGTGGTTTTCCGGTACTATACTGTAAACAGCTACACATTTAGGTGATGGCCTTTACATCCTCCAGCTAATCTGACCTTTTGCAGCCTGCTGTTATACTAGCCACCTGCTAGGTTACTCAGAGTATGTATAATGTCTGTCTGTATGTATGGCTGTTTGTCCCTCCATTCACTCTGGCTTTGTCCAGCTTTCTTGTAGTAACAGATTGAGGAGTTATGACAGTCTGTGGGAGTACCACCAAATGGGTACCTCACATCCAAAAGATGTTGAATGCTGCCAGACTCGAAGCATTAGCACCATTACCCATGCCACTGCCTCTGGCCCAGTGAGCCACACCAGCCGCCAGATGGGGCGGTTTCATTCCTCACACTATCAACAACATACAGGAATTGTCTGGTCTGTTATTATATCATTGCAGACTTACTGTTAGAGCAGTTGAATGGGAACACTAATCTGTTTGGAGTGGGGGACACCGTGCCTATGCTCTGCAGTAATAGATAGTCATATGACTGTCCTGTGACCCCCCCCCCTATTTGGTATCTCCCTGGAGTCATGTCATGGGGTTTCCAGCCATATGGCCTAGTGGATATTATGAGGCACATACTAGTGAACAGAGTACCTGCTGTCCCAAGAGGCTGTTAGATCTGTACAAGTAGCCCAGTAGCACACTATAGATCTCTTCAAGTAGCCCAGTAGCACACTATATATAGCCCACAGTATTCACTTGCATACATGTGGCATGTCCATACATATACTACCATATTGTAGTACCCCTTACAAGTTGTGTATAGGAGAGTGACTTACCTTTTGAATGCAGCAGTTGACACACCTGTAGTTTGGTGTTCATGTTGTCTGATCCACACAGTCCACAGCTGATACATGGTCAGGTACATGTTGTTTGAGCTGGCTGGATCATTTTTACTAATATGTATGTGAATCAGAGTATGGTGTCAGTCCCTAAGGTCCTAGGTTGTCAGTGCATGTGCTATGCATTGTCTCTTGGCCAAGGCCAGGGCATATTGGATATTCCTATATCTGCGTACAGGGACAGCCTCAGTGAGTTCCTCCTCCGAGTCCCCCTGTGGGTGCAGCTGTGGTGACCTAGGCACTGGTGGGGGGGCTGTGTACCCCTTCTCCACAGGATCATATTGTGTAGCATGGGTCATACTGTGAACATCTGTGCACATGTTGCTGGAGAGTACTGCAGGGCTCCACCAAATATATTGAGGCACCAGAACCGTGACTTCAACAGCCCAAACACATGCTCTATGATGTTCCTAGTTTATGCATGTGCCTAATTATAGTGTACTTCAATGTGTGTGTGCATTTCTGATGTATGTCATCATCCACAGTTCCCGTGCTTAGTCAGCATCCTCAAGTAAATGGCCATGTGGGATGTCACCCCTAGCAAACATCTGGTACAGCTGTGATGCATGCCAGATATGGGAGTCATGATAACTGACAGGGATGCCAGCACACACATTCAGGATAATGCCCTGAGGATTGCATATGACCTGGCAGTTGATGGAGTGATACCCCTTGCGGTTGATGTAGATTCAGTCCTCTACACTGAATGGTGCCTTGATGTGTACATGAGTGTATTCTATAACACCCAGTACCTCAGGGTGTTGTACATGGTAGAAGAGTTACATACTGCTGGCCCTCTCCTCAAGGATGTGGGGAAAATAAATGTGCTCACTGGCATGTGGTAGCATGGCATCCAGAAACTGGTGAAGTACACTGGAAGCAGATGCCTCTGAGATCCTCATCATGTCCCCAGTTGGTCTTTGGAAAGTACCTGCAGCTAGTATCCTAAGGGCTACACATACCTTTGGTTCCACTGGGAGGGGTTCCCCTCTGTTGGCTGTGTGTCTGAGTTGAGGGAGGCAGAGCTCAGTCAGTTCTTGTAGTATGTCCCTGTCCACCCTGTAGTGCTCTACAATCTCCAGTTCATGTAGCTCCTGGTAGGCTACCTTGGGCCTAAACACTCTTCTCCTTCCAGTCTAGGCCTGTGGTCAGCAGCAGCTGCATTGACCTCAGCATCTAAAACATACATATGTAGTAGACCTGCAGCAGTCCCTAGCATTCTCTCAGTTAAAATTCCCAAGTCTGTACTCCACTGGTGCAGAGTATGGGGAAAATCAGATTGTTAGGTATATGCTTACTTTATAGTACTCTGCTGTAGGTGCAGCCTGTGTGATTGCCTACGTATGATGACTTCCACCTGCCAAGTACATCATTAAGGGGTTTTAATGGCCCTAGTTTAAATGAAACCGGGCTCATCGGTGATTGATATATCATTGGCTTTCCCAGCCATTGTTTTTGACAGCCTTCCTTGCTGAGCACTGCAGCACCACACAAATCTGCACTGCAAAGATAAACAAAGCTTAGCAGTCAGTAGACACACTCCCATGGAAGGTCACACTCAGCATGGTGGCTCACCGTGCAAACACACTCAAACCCGCTGAAACACACCCCGAAGATAAACAAACTTTAGCAGTCACTAAACACACACACCTCTGCTCAGCTCAAAGGTGCTCCACACAAGCAAGCACCGCTGTGCTCCAATAAGCTTAAAAGATTACGGACACACCCCCTTTTCATTACCAAACACAGCAGTCTAACATTATACATACTCCACACAGTGTCCTATAATGCATTACTGTTACATACTCACAAATTTTGTTTTTTACAATCTTTTTATATCTTTTTCCATAACAGCATGTTTGCGCACTGCCACCACGGCACACTGCACAAACATACCCGGAGTAGTAAAAAAATAAAATGATTTTACATTATTTTTCATATGGTTTTGGATACATGGTGGTTAGTTTTGCTGATATCTGTGTCCTCTGTGCAATTTCTGCCATTGTAAGCTCACTTTTACAGCCCCTGGTGTCATTTTTACATCGTGTACATGGAATTTTTCTATGTACATTACAGACAC
Organism: Protopterus annectens; assembly: GCF_019279795.1. Taxonomy (NCBI): domain Eukaryota; kingdom Metazoa; phylum Chordata; order Ceratodontiformes; family Protopteridae; genus Protopterus; species Protopterus annectens. The sequence continues at coordinate 1,499,796,032 of NC_056744.1, read as the reverse complement.
CAACACAGGATCTACAGGACTGCCTGTCTGCTTGCTGGATTACTCTGCCACCCTCATTTTCATGCATTTCACCTGCTTATGAGGTGATATGCATGCCATGGGCACTTCCATGTTTGCACACTCGAGCATGGCCCTCAGCTCCGTTTACTGGATCACGCATCTACTTCCGTGTAAGCACCGTGCCACTATGCCTACATGGAATATAAGTCCATGTAGGCTTTATTGAATTCCCCCTATGTTTAAATAAAGTATTAGTATTGTCCTTCTCTTTGACATCTTTCACGTGTTCCACAATGAGTAATCTAAGTTCATGGGTACTCTTTCCAATTTAGAAATATGAATATTATTTATTTTTATTTGTTTACATTTGTTTACCGGGTAGTGTCCAACTGAGCTTGTGGCCCATTTTCAGTGGAGACCTTTGGAGAAAAGCTCCATACATAAACAATATAGAACAGAAGAAAAGAAAAGAAAAATCTACATTATTACATTAACAGAAATCTATATTACTACATTAACAAAAACATAAAAACATATTTACAACGAGTATCGACATTTTACAAACGGAATGATTCATTAGTAATTTTCATTGTAGAAAAACAGCTTACTAACAGTGTACTCCATTGAACAGGATGAGTAGTTATTAGCTGATTACAAGCAGTGAATCAGGCCTAGACAGTAAGGTATGCAACTTTGTTAATAAAGAAAAATATTATGCTTATGAAAATTAGAGAAAAAGTAAAAATGTACAGACCTAAGGCTGTGAGGATGCAATTTGAGGTGAGAAAAGCAGACAATAGGAGCTGTAAATAGAGGAAAACTGTATAGAAGAGGTGTAAAAGAGCATAAGGGAGAGTGGTTATCTAGGTGGAGAACAAGGGCAGAGCCAGCTGCTTTTTAGACGTTCCTTTAATCTATTTTTAAATGATGAGAAACAAGGGGTGCATTGTAAGCTTTGGGGAAAAGCATTCCAGGACTTAGCTACTTTGTTTGAGTAGAGGGAGTTGCCATGGTAGTTATGTGACTGTGTTATTCTGAGTAATGGCCTATTGGAAGATCTAAGGGGCCTGTTGTTTACTTGTAGTTGGAGTAAGGTTGAGATTGCTGGGCAGCTATGAGGATTGTGTGTGATTTTTGTGGACTAGGGTTAGTTGGTTTAAAGTTAACAGGTTAGGGAGTTCTAGCCACTTGAGTTGAAGAAGAGCAGATCAATGGTGGGTTTTATGGGGTTGGTCAGTAGCAAACTTTGCAATTTTGTTGTAGCAGGATTCAAGGTTGTGCAGGTCTGTCTTACACAAGTTAGTAAAGATATGTGAGCAGTAGAGAATTGTAGATAGTAGTTGTGACCTAGCAGTGGCTAGCCTGGTTTGGGGAGTTAGGTATGTTTTGGCCCTGTAGAAGGCTCCTAGTTTGGAGATGACTTTTTTGATAGTTTGAGAGATGTGAATGTCAAATTTGAGATGGTCATCTATGTGATACCTAGGAGTTTGGCCTGGTTAGTAGGTTCAATTTTGGTACCATTTGAGCAGTGAATATAGAGGGATGGGCAGTTTGATTTGGTAGTTTTGTTTGAGAAGATTAATTTTGTCTTATTAGGATTTAGAATGAGTTGGTGTTTTTTAAAAAGATTCTACTTCTAGAAAAAGCTTTTTGCATTTTTTTTAGTTATTGTGGGAAAGGGGCAGAGCAGTTAAGGGAAGTATCATCAGTGTATGGTGTATGCTAGTTGCCAGCTGAGTAGCTGTATTAAGTTTATTAGTAAGTTTGCTAAATAGAAGGGGGCCAAGTACAGATCCTTGGGGTACCCCAGTGGTCACTGGTAGTAGAGGGGGGAGAGTTTGTTTTCCCATTTAGTAGCCTGTTGACAGAAAGATAACTGAGAAACCAAGTCAGGGATGCTGGACTGAGGTTGTATGTAGCAAGTATGTTTAGAAGTAGTTGGTGGAAGATGGTGTCAAAGGCTTTTGACATGTCCAGGAATATTGTGGATACTAATTGTCTGTTTTGCATGAACTACAAACACAAAATAAACTATAGGGAGAATTCAGTAAAGCCTACATGGATTTTTTTTCCATGTAGGGATGGTGGCACAGTGCTTACAAGAAAGTAAGCAGATGTGCGATCCAGTAAACAGAGCTGAGGAGCGTGCCCAAGTGCGCCACCACGGAAGTATCTGTGACATGCAAATCATCTCATAAGCAGGTGACTTTCATGAAAATGAGGGAGGTAGGGTAGTCCATCAAGCAGATGGGCAGTCCTGCAGACCCTGTGTTGGTGTCCGTAGTGTACATGGTAAATTTCCATGTACAGGATGTAAAACTAAGAACAGGGGCTATAAAAGTGTACTTAGATTGGCAGAAATAGCATAGTAGACACAGATATATGCAAAACAGTCCACTATGTGTCCAAAACCATGTGGAAAACAATTTAAAATCATTTTAATTTTTTTAATAATCTGGGTATGTTTGTGCAGTGAGGTGCAAGGAACAAACATGCTGTTACGAAAAAAAAATTAAAAAGTGTAAAAATGAAAATTAGTAGTATGTGACAGTAATGCATTATAGAACCCTGTGTGGAGTATGTACAGTAGTGGACTGCTGTGGTTGCTAATGAGGCAGGGCATGGAACTATTTAATTTTCAGGTTGTGGGCATGGATCTCTAAGCAAATGAGCTGGGTTTACTGAATAGCACAAATGGTTATCTGTGTCCGCAGATTCCATCCGTGCAAGCATAGCACCATGTTGTTGCCCACAGAAGAAGTAGCTGACATCAAAGTGTCTGAAGGCTTGTAAGCTCATTGGAGCTCAGTGCCGCCTTTTTGCGCAGAGCAGTGCTCTGAGCAGGGTGTGTGTGTACAGTGACAGCTAAGCTTTGTTTATCTCTGCGGTGCATATTTCATTGTGTATGCACATGTTTGCATGGCATGCCACCATGTTGAGTATAACCTTCCATGGGGGTGTGTTGAGTGACTGCTGAGCATTGCTTATCTTTGCTATGCAAGTTTGTGTGGTGCACCACAGTGCTGAGGAGGAAGGCTGTCAAAAACAAAATTCTCTGAGAAAGCCATTGATATATTAATTACCGATGACCCCTGTTTCACTTAAACTAGAGTTTCAACAGCCCTTAGTGATGTACTTCTCAGGTGGAATGCATCATAGGTAGCCAATCACATAGGCTGCACCTACAGCAGAGCACTATAAAGGTTGCATACACCCTACAATCTGATTTCTCCCCCATACTCTGCACCAGTGGAATACAGACTTGGGATTTTTAACTAAAGGAATGCTAGGGGCTGCTACAGGTCTGCTACATTGGTATGTGCTAGATGCTGAGGTCAGTGCTGATGCTGCTGCTGACAATAGGCCTAGACTGAGAAGGAGAAGTGTGTTCAGGTCCAAGGTAACCTTCCAGGAGCTACATAAGTTGGAGACTGTAGAGCACTACAGGGTGGACAGGGACATACTACAAGAACTCACTGAGATTTGCCACCCTCAAATCAGACCCAGAGCCAATGGAGGGGGAACCCATCCTAGTGGAAATAAAGGTATGTGCAGCCCTTAGGATACTAGCTACAGGTACTCTCAAAAGACCAACTGGGGACATGGTGGGGTTCTCACATACATCAGCATCCAGGATACTCCACCAGTTCTTGGATGCCACGCTACCACATGCCCGTGAGTCCATTTATTTACCCCACACACCTGAGGAGGGGGCCAGCAGTATGTGACTCTTCTACCATGTAGCATCCTACCCTGAAGTACTGGGTGCCATAGATTACTCTCATGTTCACATCAAGGCACCACCCAGTGAAGAGGGTAGAATCTACGTCAACCACAAGGGGTAACATTCCATCAACTTCCAGGTTGTGTGCAATACCCAGGGCATGTGTGTGCAAGCAGCCCTGTCAAGTATCATGACTCCCATATCTGGCATGCATCACAGCTGTACCAGATGTTTGCTAGTGAGGACATCCCATACAGCCATTTACTAGGGGATACTGGCTATGCACTAGAACCACGGATGATGACACCCATCAGAAATGCACACCCACCCACCAAAGAATGCCATAATGATGCACATGCACAAACCAGGAACATCATAGAGCGTGTGTTTGGGCTGCTGAAGTCATGGTTCCGGAGCCTCAATATATCTGGTGGAGCCATGCAATACTCTCCAACCACATGTGCAAAGATGTTCACAGTATGTGTCATGCTACAGAATATGATCCTGCAGGAACAGCTGCAGCAGGATCAGAAAAGGGAAGGGATACACAGCCACCCACCAGTGCCTAGGTCTCCACAGCCACACCCACAGGGGGACTCAAAAGAGGAACCCCCCCTGAGGTCATCCCCATAGGCAGATGTAGGTGTGCCCAGTATGCCCTGGCCTTGGCCAAGAGACAATGCATAGCACATCCACTGACAACCTAGGGCCCTAGAGACTGACACCTTACTCTGACTCGCATACATAGAAGAAATTATGGCAGCCAGCCCACGCAATCTATACCTAACCATGTACTGGCTATGTACTGTGTGCATCAGACAGAGTTAGACCCGAACTACAGGTCTGTCAACTGCTGCATTCGCAAGGTAAGTCATTCTCCTATACACCACTTGTACGGGGTACTAGAATATGGTAGCATATGTATGGACCTGCTGCATGTATGCAAGGGTATATAGTGGGCTACTGAGCTACTTGCAGAGATCTAACAGCCACTTGGGACAATGAGTACTCTGTCCAATAGTATGTGACCCATAATATTCACTAGGCCACATGGCTGTTAACTCCACTATATTATGCAAGGCAGATGCCAAACAGTGGGGTCACATTACAGTTGCATGACTGTCTATGCCAACAGAGCATGGGCTGGTTGTCCCCCACCCCCAACACACCAGTGTTACCATACAACTGCTGTAACATTAAGTCTGCAATGATATGTCAGCAGACCAGACAATTCCAGGACTGTGACATAGAGCCTGGCCACACGTATTTCCCGTATAACAGACTGTTGACAATGTATGTCTGTATGCTGTTGGTAGTATGAGGAATGAAGCCTCTCTGATGGCTGGTGTAGCTTACTGGGCTAGGGACATTAGCATGGTTGATGGTGTTGATGGTTCAAAATCTAGCAACATCTACATCTTTTGTATGCAATGTACTTGTATGGTGATATTCCCACAGACTGTCATAACTCCTGAATCTCAAGAGACAGTACATAGCACATTCACTGACAACTTACTTTCCAGCCATGTGGCCTAGAGGAACTGCAAGAAAGCTGGACAGAGCCAGAGAGAATGGGGGGACAAAGGGACAAAACTACAAACAGACATAGGTTCATAGGTAGGTACTAAGCTATTGGCCCTAGGGCCTATATAAGCCTAGCCAAAAAGGTACCCTGGCTTTCGCCACCCAAGAAAATTATTTTCCTCTGCCCCTATCAAGCAGAGCCACAGAGGTGATGCCCAGGGTCATTTTCCTATTTCCCATCCAATCATCAAGATTTTTCTTGAAGAGTGCTAATAGGGAGCTTTGTTTGATATAGATAGGTACTTGCTCCACAGTATGGGAAGTCTCGGACAGGAATCTATCACTCCAGCATGTTCTGTTTATTCTGATGGCAAGGTTTAGGTCCCTAGATCATGTAGCTCAGAGGGATTGGGATTTCTTTAAGTGGAGCATGTCTAACAGCTCTGGGTTTGACATAGCTTTGTATGTTAGGCAGAGATTGCCTCTGAGTAGGCGATATGCGACAGAGTAAAGCTGGAGTTTTCTAAGACGGTCTGCGTAGGGCATCTGTTTGAGGCCAGTAATCCTCTTTGTGAGGTATTTCTGCAGCCTTTCCAGTTGTAGTAAATGACATGTGAAGTACATACCAAAAGGGGCATTGTACTGTATAATGGGTCTAATGAGTGATGAGTAGAGGGGAACAATGACCTCTTTTTTCCTGGGTGAGAAACCTTTTGTGATGAGGTGTGCCATATAGAAGGATTTCCTGACTACTGTGGCAATGTGAATATCAAAGGAGAGACTACTGCCCACCTGTGTCCCAAGGTTTCTTATCACACTTTCAGTGTTAAGTAGACTACCACCTATGTGGTAGCTCATGGGTACAGAATTTTTACCAAAGGGGATGACAGTGCACTTTTTGGCATTGAGCTTGAGGCTATGGTTTTGACACCATGCATCTATCTCAGTGAGGCCCTTTTGCAGGATGTCCACATCATTAGGAGCTTCGATTATGGCTCCTACTTTGCAGTCATCTGCGAACTTTGTTAACCAAAGACCTACTGTGTTAGCCTGTACTTCAGAAAAGGAGATAGCAAACAGGAGAGAACCCAGGACTGAACCCTGTGATACTCCACTTGTCACTAGTCTGAAGTCATATTTGGAATCTGCTACTTTCACAGTGTGGGTTCTGTCAGTGAGCCAGTTGGCAACCCATCTTGTGACATAGGGATCTATACCTAGTTTAGTGAGTTCATCTATAATTCCAGAGTGGGGAATGATGTCAAAAGCCTTGGCGAGATCTAGATAGGCTGTGTGAACCACCTTACCCTCGTCTACAGCTTTAGTGACCGCTTCAAAGAAGTCTATCAGGTTTAGGAGACATGATCTGCCTTTTACAAACCCTAAGTGGGTGGGGGTCCAGAGTTTGGAGATTACCAATGTCTGTGTTTATGTTCCATGATATGTAGCATGGCCTTGCAGACCAGACTTGTCAGGCTAATGAGGCAGTAGTTCCCAACGTCCGTGGTGGCTACCCCTTTGTGGAGTGGGATAACTGTCACTGTATGCCATTCAGTGGGCACAAAGCCTGAGGTGAGGCTATGATTGAACAGGGTGCTTAGGTGTGGTGCCAGTTAATTCTGTAGTTCATGTAGAATGCCTGGGATGTTGTCAGGTCCCATGGATGCTGTTTTCTTGGATTTGGAGAGTGTGGTTTTTACCTGTGCAGCCATGATTACAGGAACTTTGCATTCTTCCTGTATAGAAATGGGCCCTTTGGGGGGTGGGGGGTGGGGTAAAGTTAGCACTGACCCTATCTGCCAGGATGTTGGCAATATCAGTTGGTTGTGTATATTTAGTGCCATTGTGCTGTAACTCAGAGCAGATCTGAGTGTTGCCATTGAGATTCTTGACATAGCTGTAGAATGTTTTATGGTTGTCTTTAGATTCAGTGGCAATTTTGTTTTCATAACTAGCTTTGGAGGATTTTATAAGGGATCTCAGCTTCTTACTGAGGCTGACCAGGGAGTTCCTCCAATCATGGGATTTTACTCTTTTTTGAAACAGTTTCTTTCTTCTGTTGTAGAGTTTGTTTTTGGCAGGGGACCACCAGATTGGCTTCCTTTTTTTTGGAGGATAGCATCTTGGTTCTGTTAAAGATAGCACAATCCATGGACTCGTGTAAGTGCTTATAAAGTGCATTTGTGCAGGATTCAGCAGTCGTACCACTATTATCCATTTGCATGTGTGTCGTGAAGTTTGCCATTTCTGTCTTAAGAAGTGTGAAGTTGGCTTTGGAGAATTTTTTATGGTGGTTTCCCTAATGGGGGGTGGGGGCGGAATGTTGATGTCTAGGGTGATTAGCTTGTGGTTGGATCTGAACAACAAGGAACACCGATCACCCATTGTGTAAATGACCAAGTCTAGGATATTGCTGCCCCTGGTGAGGGTGTGGATAAGTTGATCCAAAGCGTTGGAATTTATAAATTCCAGAAAACATTGAGCAAAAGAGTTGGTACATGAGTAGTTTTCCCAGATATTGGCGGGATACTTGAAATTGCCCATTATTAGGGTGTTGGATTGTAAGCTAATATTTTCTAGCATATCAAGAAATGAGGAGTGGGAATCCTGGGGCATGGTGAGGGATCTGTAGCAAGTTACAGTTTGGATTGCAGTCTTGCCCAGAGATAGTTGCACTTGGATAATCTTGGATGCATTATGCTGAGCAACTAGGCTGGAGGTGTGGATATCTTTAATGAATATGGACACTCCTCCGCCTTTAGTGTTTCGGTCCAGGTTAGGTGGCTGAAAAGTGTGATATGAATTATAGCCTGGTAATGCAGGGGTACTATCTGGAGCCTTAAACCAGGTCTCTGTCACTGCACAGACGACGGTGTTCTCCATTTTAAGGAGTGCCTCGAGTGAGTGAATTTTGAGGTTTAGACTTCTAGCATCGGGTAGCATTACCCTCAGATTTTGCTTGCTTGTACCTGTTATGGTGGTGAATTTGTCATTTGAACCTTGTTTAAAAAAGGCACTATAGGGGTGGCAAGAGCCTTAGCCAGTATCCGGAATCCCAAGGGCAACAGTTGCAGGCCATCTCTGGCAAAGCATCGTGGTCTGTCGATCCTGTCATCCCAAGCACACAGATACTGGATCCCCTTAGAATTGACACCAGAAGCTTAGCCAATTGTTAAAGTCAATCATTTTTTCCTTGTACTGTGGTATCATTCTGGGTTATGGCAGGATGCTACTCAGGGCTATGGTCATACCTGCCTGGGCTACAAGATTGGAGAGCTCCTCCATGTGTGTTTTCATGTAGTCGAGGGAGGTACATCTCAGGTCATTCACACCAAAATGGACAAACACCCATGGAACTTATAAACAAAGACATTGGTAATCTCCAAACTCTGGACCCCACCCAGTTTGGGTTTGTAAAAGGCAGATCATGTCTCCTAAACCTGATTTACTTCTTTGAAGCAGTCACCAAAGCCGTAGATGAGGGTAAGGTGGCTCACACAGCCTATCTAGAGCTAGGCAAGGCTTTTTATAACAACATCCCCCACTCTGAAATTATAGATAAACTCATTAAACTAGGTATAAATCTCTATGTTACAAGATGGGTTGCCAGTCTGCTCACTAACAGAACCCACACTGTGAAAGTAGCAAACTCCAAATCTGACTTCAGAACAGTGACAAGTTGAGTACCACAGGGTTCAGTCCTGGGTTCTCTCCTGTTTGGTATCTACTTTTCTGAAGTGCAGGCTAACACAGAAGGTTTTTGGCTAACAAAGTTTGCAGATGACTACAAACTAGGAGCCATAACTGAAACTACTAACAATGTGGACATCCTACAAAAGGGCCTCACTGATACAGTTACCCGGTGTCAAAGCCATGGCCTCAAGCTCAATGCCAAAAAGTACACTGTCATCCATTTTGGTAAAAATTCTGTACCCATGAGCTACCACATAGCTGGTAGTCTACTTAACACCGAAAGTGTGATAAGAGACCTTGGGACTCAGGTGGACAGTAGTCTCTCCTTTGATAATCACATTGCCACAGTAGTCAAAAAATCCTTCTACGTGGCACACCTCATCACAAAAGGTTTCTCATCCAGGAAAAAGGAGGTCATTATTTCCCTCTACTCATCACTCATTAGACCTATTACTAGAGTACAACGCCCCTTTTGGTATGTACCTCACAAGACATCTACAACAACTGAAAAGGCTGCAGAAATACCTCACAAAGAGGATCATTGGCTTCAAACAGATGTCCTACGCAGACCATCTCTAAAAACCCCAGCTTTACTCTGTCGCATATCGCCTACTCAGAGGCAATCTTTGCCTAACATACAAAGCTATGTCAAACCCAGAGCTGTTGGACATGCTTCACTTAAAGAAATCCCAATCCCTCTGACCTACACGCTCTAGGGACCTAAACCTTGTCACCACAATAAACAGAACATGTTGGAGGGATAGATTCTTGTCCCAGAGACTTCCCATACTCTGGAAAAACTACCTATCTATATCAAACAAAGCTCCTCATTAGCACTTTTCAAGAAAAATCTTAATGATTGGATGGGAAATAGGAAATTGACCCCGGGGATCACATCTGTGGCTCTGCTCGACAGGGGCACAGAAAAGCCAG
>NC_056744.1:1499708658-1499781158 GCF_019279795.1 Protopterus annectens | reverse complement strand
TGCTTTACCAATCCCACATCTTCTTAACCCCACACTCAAACAGACAACCTCACAATAACATACACAGACAAGTCAAGCTCTTTATAACATGCCTGTCCGCTACAACTAGTTAATGTTGCCAGTACTATACACCTATAAAGTATGATATATGATATGTGATAGAACTACACAGACAAGCTAGTACACCCATCTTGAGAATGATATGCCAATAATACATCTCCCTTTTGGGTTTGACCAGGCATCTTGGAGTAATTAGCTATTGTAAACCAGGCTGCATAGTGGCTCATAACTATAAGTGCAAAAGTGTTAATGTTCATTCAAATACACATCTGTGATTACCCAGTCCATGGACCATAGTATACTGTTCCAGAATAGAACATAAAAATAATCAACTCTGGCTAAACACAACATTTGTACATAGAGCAATATGGCAGCCCTTAACTGTCATAGGGCATATATGATCCACAAAACAATGGAATCACACTTACCAGGTACATGACCACATACTTTGGCCACACCTGACAGACCTATGAAAAGGGGAAGGAGTGGTATTGTCAGCACCACCAAATTTTGCAGTACTACAAAGTAATATGTGAATATATCCACGTGTACAGTAGCAACTGTGATAATGGCTATATTGCTGATATTCTGAGTATGTGTGCACAACTGAGCATAAAGCCAACCCCCACCCCCTAATGCAGATAGACCTGACACCCATGTACTGGTATGTACTGCCTGCCACAATGACTAATACAGTATTACACTAGCAAGTGCAGTAAGCTTACCTGGCCACTCCCATGCTGTGGACACTGTGGCACCCACTTATATGATGTCTGGCATGATGGATGCCTGGGAGCTCTCAGGTGGTCCTAGGTTCACCATGAATTCCTCTGTGGCCGAGAGTGGTTGTTCCATCGCAGGCCCTCTACCAGTGGCTACACTATCCCTTGGCAACAGCAGCTAACTTTTGTCGTACAGCATTCAGCATGTCTGTGGCCCAGTGTCAGACCTGCTTATAGGTCCTGTCCTGTTGGCCAATCTGATTGACATACCGCACAAGGACTGCCCACTGTTCCAGATTCTGCCTCCCCCCTGGACAACAAGATCTGATGGTGATGTCTCAGTCCATCCCATATTATTCATTCTCTAGCTGTGAGAAATGAGGATGTCTTCTGCGGTACATGGTTCCTGAAAGACAACAAAAGAGAAGACATTACAGGACCAGGTACGTGGACGTCCAGTACATACAGATCCAGCATCTCCATAATGGCCTGCCTTATCCACTGCTCCCTTGCACATCATACCCGACAGTCTGGCAACACACTACATGTGTGGATGCCACCAAGATAGAAGCAATACTGGGGAATGTCCCTTTATGTCGCGACAGATTCTGCTGCATGTTCCTACACCCTGCACTGCAATCTACTGTGGTGTGTCTCCTCCAGGCAAATTCACACTAATATTTCATACGGCCATTGCCCAACTAAAAGCAGTGTGCTATTACAATAACTGTATGGGAACAGTCCAGCAACACCAGTGTTCCACAATGACAGTAAACAATGCAAAGCTGCTGTAATATATGTTCCATTTAGGCATCATACCTGTCAACTATACAGATGTTGGCAGAATGTCAAGATGTTTGCCCCATAGTTTTGGTCATTTTCACACAAACTTGTGGATGTCTGACAAATGGTTGGCCAATCACTGATGGCTGATGTCAGATAATAAAGACAGACATCTGAGTTTCACATGTCATACCCCTCAGAACCCAGTCATGCTACTATAATACCTGTCATTCTATTAACTGTCTTAGTTTGAAAGAGCAAACAGGGACAAATGTCAACAGAAACAGGGACTTAGCTAGAGTACATCAGGGACACTTTTAAAATGTTAGGACTATTTATGTTGAAGTTTGAAAAAGCCGTTTGGTGAAAGCGCTCACTCGCTAGCTCAATAAATCATCTTGAATTACATGCTGACTTGCGTTTTACTGGGTTGAAAAACCTTCATACATTTTTGGAAACTTTTGTATTCCTGAGGCCTTTTCGCTCCTATTTGTGGATTTTATCTATTTATGTGGTAGATTGACAGAATGAGAGGAGGTTAATTACTGTACATCATTTGGCATTACAGGAGTGTACACCCTTACTTATTGTCACTTTGCATTACGTGTAATCCACTAGCTTTCCTACAATAGGCAGTTGTAGGAAGGATTAAGAGGGACAGAGCAAAGATTTGAGTAAAATCAGGGACAGTTGAGGGGCTTGCCTGTAGGTATAGGACAGCTGAGTATCAATGACATGTCATTACCATAGATCTAAGGCAGGCTTACTGCTGTAATCCCTGTTACACATACCTCCATCCCCCCATTTGCATCATGTTATTTGGAGGAATCATTTAGCAAGTGCTGTAAGCTTACCTGGGTTCTCCGGTGGAGTGCAGTACTCCTTTGTTGAACTTTGCTTCCAGTACTGTTTTGCAAAGACTGCTTGTGTGAGGTAAGTCTCATACAGACTTGTTCCCCATAACCAGTTGCTTGCCTTTTTATTGTACTGCTCATTAACAGGTAATTGCCTCTGCACCAGTCTGTGGCTCTGATATGCTAATTTCAGCCAAAACAGCTGAATTGCACTATCATTAGCCAATCACATGCCACCACAGTGTTTAGATGGATATTACTGAGGTGTGAAGACTACAGCATCACAGAGGGTAGGTATCATAACTGTCAACTGTAAAGAGTTATGCAGTATGTCAACAGTTTTGCCTAATATGTGTGGTCAGTAGCCCATGACATTGTGGTCATCTGTCAAATCACTGGCACATCATTGTGGTTTGAAGTCAATAATAAAAGACACATGTGTGTGTCAGACTTCATACCCATCAGAATATGCATGCTAATGCAATAGTTGTCATTCTATCAACTGACTATCTTTGTAAGAGCAAACTGTAAAACATGTCCCTAACTCTGGGCCTTTGTCCCCACATTACGTATGACTGTGTGTAGAGTCTATGTTCTAGGGGGTTGAGGGGATGGTGCTGCAGCTAATACACATAGGGTGCATGTGAACACTTTGGAGGACAGCAAGCTGTATGCGTATATGTGGCAGCTGTGTCAGCCCTTTCATTACGGCAGAGCTAGGGTGATGGTACCCATTAAAGTCCAGTCGAGGCATGTGATTAAGTAACATCTGTTATGTAACAGTGCCAGTAACAGAGAAGTAGGCAACATATAGTTAGGCTATATGGATATGTGCAGTGTGTCCTTACCTGCAGGCCTTTGACTTGCAAAACTGGGTAGCAGTTCATTAATTAGCAGTAACCTGTGTGGATTATGAATGCATGACTCAGCCATCACTTGCTCTTGTCACAATAATGTAATTGAACTGCAACACAAAACTGGATTTGAACCCAGGACTGTGTGCGCCAAAATGTACTGCAAGCAAGGCATTTAACACACTGAACTACTGAGTCACTGCAGATGTATGTACACATATACAGGCTATTGAAAACATTTCTACATCAATGAGCTTGTGCATGACTATATATGGTTGAATTTCTGCACCAGGGTCCCAGTTGTGCATGTACTTTGCCATTGCTGCCTTAGCAGGGATCTTTCCACTAGGGCACATATACCTGGTATCACAGGCCTCACTTACATCCATTATTATGTCTATGGCTGTATACTGGTATATTATTGTACCAGAGTACAAGGTACACTCCCATTTCTCCCATTAGTTTTTTTATTTCAGTTATATGCTTAAAGGAAAACTCCACCCTAGAAATAAAAAAATCATTTTTTTTCACAATGATTTTGGTTTGTTTCCTGACCTATTTTAACACCTCAAAGTCACAGTAAGTGCTTTATTTATAATTTTAGCCTGTTTTCCACAACATGGCTACCAATGGGGCTTGATGTAACAACATGATCTTGTTCTCTCTCAACTCTTTCTCTTTCCCATAATGCCTTGTATGACTCATGCCAGACATAAGGAAGTAACTGTGAATTCCCATGCAATTCACATATCATGGGATTTGTATGAGCCACTGTTATCTTCTTTATCTTCTGTAAAAGTACTGCTTCTCTTCTGTCTCTAATCACCCTCATTTATATTTGACTCAGACCTTGTTTTACACTATACTTAGAAGTTATCCAGCTACAGCCAGGAAAGTAACTAAATTGCAGGCCTTTGTTCGGGGTTTTCTTTTGTAGTTCAAGAGAAGAAAGGAGTCAGTCTTCTAAACTTTCAGTAATATGCCTACTCGGGTTTGTGGTGTCTGTTTTTCAGTCTTCTGATCTTCTGAGATTTCTGGAAATAAAAGGTAACCCATACATACATATGTATATATATATATATATATATATATATAGATGTATGTATATATATATATATATATATATAGATGTATGTATATATATATATATATATATATATATATATATATATATATATATATATAGATGTATGTATGTATATATATATATATATATATATATATATATATATATATATATATATATATATATATTATATATATATATACTGTGTAAGTGTACATATCTATATATATATATATATATATATATATATATATATATATATATAATTTAAAAGGCAGTGTGGGGGTTCAGGAGGACTTGATCCCTGTGAAAATACACCAAGTTAAATCAATGTAAGGCAATTTCCAAGACTTGAGCTAATAACTTAATTTGTTAAGGCATGCACTAGTGTGTACTCTTTGTAGTATTGAATGTGCTGGAAGGATATCCCCACTCCCACTTACTTACCCACACTCACAGGCCTTTTACTTCTGAAGGTGAAGCTACATTAACACTTCAGAATAGTTTACTCTTATCAGTGTAATATATCCCTGGAAGGACAGTGAAAAGCCCATACCTATAAAATTAGATGCTGTGACTCGAGTCAAGTATTTAGAGTTCAGACACCTTGTCTTTGTATCCATGAACATTCTATCTCACTGATTGCTTATAGTGGTAAACCATCTTGCAGGGGGATTAACTGATTTCCACTGAAGGAACTGACTGGCCCTCCCTGCATCACAGCTTGGTCTCCCATTACTTTTGCCTTTGTGGCTCCAAACTCAGAGTCCCTTCACTACCCCATGTCCCAAGTGTTCTCTCCATTCAGCTGCTTCACTCTACAAAAAGGTACATTGGATTCTTTTGTTTTCTTAACAGTTACATTTTATTTCATTTTCGTTCAAACTTGTACTAGAAAAATACAACTAAGATTTCATTGTGTTTAATTCTGGCTAAGTGCTGTGTCTTTTGCTGTTAATGTGTAGTAAATATATCAGCATATGTCTACTCACATTTTACTCTAGGTTGCATTAGTAGCAGCAAAGTGTTGCCTTTCTGTTGCTAATGTGTAGCAATTACATTAGCAAGTTTCTGCTGTCTGTATGTTTTACAGTAGAATTCAGTGAAACCATCAAGTTTTTTTTGTTTGTACTACAATTACATCAAGTAAGTCTGTAGTCTGTTTGCCATCATAGCCAGTAACTTTAACAAGCACTTCATTAAATCAATTTCAGACCTACTAACTAACACACCTAATGCTGGACCCCCCACCCTTCAACCTATTCAGATGCCAACCCCAGACCAACTACTTCTAATCCTGTCATTACTAACCCCCCCTACTCAACAGAATGTCATACAAACCCCATTCTCATTTCAGCCCATACCCACTGACACCATTAAGAAACTGCTACAGTAACTAAAACCCTGCTCTTCCTCAGCTGACAATCTTCCACCATACTACGTCAAACTGGCTGCTAACTTAGTCACCTACTCAATCAGTATTTTTATAAATAGCGCTTTATCCAAATCCGAAGTACGTACCATATGGAAGCGATCTCACATCACCCCCATCCACAAAGGAGGCAACTCTTTTGATTCATCCAATTTCTGTCCTATATCCATCTTGTCACCCATATCCAAAATTCTTGAGAGGGATATCCATCAGCAGGTAATGCAATATCTATTGTAAAACAACCTTTTAACCAAAACACAACACAGCTTCCAATCTAACCACAGCACAGCTACAGCCCTGTTATCTTTTACAGACACTGTGAACAAGGCCAGAGATGCAGGATGCTATACAGCCTCAGTATTCCTTGATTTCTCCAAGGCCTTTGATACAGTGTCTCTCCTTACTTTTGAACACACAGTCTTACTTAGGCTTTCCACATAACACAGTAAAATGGTTTCAGAGCTACCTCAAGGATTGTAAACAAGCAGTGAAATGGTCCAATGAAATCTAACCCTTTCTCCACAACCCTACTGGAGTCCATCAAGGCTCCATACTAGGACCCCTACCCTTTAACATTTTCACTAACAACCTTCACACTGCCTCTCACCCTGGGACCCTCATTAAGTACTCTGATGATGCCATGAAAAATCTGTACTGCTCAATCACTACCAGAACTATTTTGAAAAATTCAGCAGTCCTTTACTGCAGTCGAATCCTGGCTAAGAAATGCCCAACTCTTTCTTAATCTAAAGAAGACAAAACTAGTACTCTTTCATTCCAAAAACACCTCCCCTGTCACTGATCATTTCAACATCCTTGCATCTGACAACACTGTCAGAAATAGTGCAGGAAACCAAACTTCTAGGCATTATCATTGACAATAAACTTTCATTTGACCCCCATATACAGCATAATATAAAGAAAACTCCTCAAAAACTGGGACAAACATTTCTTTACTGCAGCAACAAATACTACCTTTGTAAAAACATTTTTACTTCCCTCACTTCTTTATGTGGCCCCTGTCCTAACTAACTTACAAACTTCTACCCTAAGCAAGATGGAACAGTGCTACAACAAGGTTGCAAAGTTTTCCACAGACTCTAAATATCTCTCACACACACACACACACACACACACACACACACACACACACACACACACACACACACACACACACACACACACACACACACACACCACTGTAATCCACTCCTAGAATTAAACTGGCTTGAACTCCCCAACCAACTTGCATTTATTCAGCTATCCACCTTGCACAACCTTGTTTTCAAGCCTACTGCCTGCCCTGCACACCTTACACACCAAATAAATCCCTATGATCAGAAGACAAAAATCTCTTAGCTGTCTCAAAACCTAGAAGAAAACCAGCTCACTCTCTCTATTCATACTCTGTTTCTATTTGGAATTCACTACCTCTAGCTACCAGATCTGTTCCTGGCCTAAACCATTTCAAATCATCTTTAAAAAATCATCTCAGAAATATATGGCTCTGCTCCTGCATAAAGCCTGCCTAATGCTCAGCTCTTCCTGTTCTTCCTCACTAGCCTCATCCTCCTCTTCTGTCACACTTCATTCTCTTACAGCCTACAAGATCCTAAGGCTCTTCTAACTCCTTCTCTGTTTCTATACCACATCCTTAAGCTACTTCTCAGGCTGTATTGCTTGTATTCTTTTTAACTCTCTCACTATCTTTCTGTATCACTAATTTTCTGGCTATTAGTTTCCTAACTGAAACTAACATTCTATTTTTCATGTACTATAACAGTCAGTGTCACACATTGCACTACCTACGTACTATTATTTTGGACACTATCTACATCATGTATGGAGAGAGTGACTATTATTGTCTACAGTGTTTTAATTTTATAAATTGTCTAGATGTGTAGTAATATACTGCAACATCTTGTAACAGTTTGTTCTTTCAACTTATTTTGTATAGTGTTTCCAATGTATTATTTGTACTGTACTGTATGTGGAACTTTTCTCTCCGAGTCTCTGGTGAAAACAGGTTTTGTAGACCCAGTCAACCTACCCCAGTAAACAAATGTCAAATAAATAAATAATAAATAAATAGAAACAAACTTTCTGGTGTTTTTTTTAGTTTTGACATTTCATAAAATTGATGACATACTCTTACCTTCTGAAAGTCAATGTTCTAAAATGTCAGTCTTCTGACATAAACCTGTGTGTGTGTGTGTGTGTGTGTGTGTGTGTGTGTGTGTGTGTGTGCATGTGTGTAAGCAGATATATAGGTAGAAAGATAGGTAAATATAGATAATTGTTCATTTGTCATTTCACTGCTTGCAACTCCTGTGATTTTTTTAATTAAATAAAATCTAGATTAGGTTCTTATACTGCTGAGTTTGGTTTACATAAAACCCAAGTAAGTAGTTTACCATTCCATAAACCAAAAATTCTAACAATTAAACAAACATGACTTACCTTGTACTATGCATTCAGGTTCTACATCTTGTACCACCAACTTTAGTATTGCAGTCCCTCTGTACCGTACCAGTACTTCTAAAATATTTACTTCTTCTAAAATCTTCCTAGAATTCATTGTGCTGTTTGTTACTCATTTCCCCACTGCTTTCCTGTCCATTCCTGTGATTCTTCTGTTTCTCTTACTCAAATGCTGACTTTGCGGTCTCTTGATAGAAAGAAATGATGTGTCCTAATGGTTAACCAGCACACACATGCACGCACTCACACCTAGGGCCAATTTAGAGTGTCCAATCCACCTACATCTTTGGGATGTGAGAGGAAACCGGAGCACCCAGAGAAACCCCACGCGATAACAGGGAGGACATGCAGACTCCGCACAGAAGGCACCCCAGCTGAGAATCGAACCGGAGAACCTCTTGCTGTGAGGCAGCAATGCTAACCGCAGCACCACCATGGCCACCCTTCAAGCTATCCCAACTAAAAAAAAAAAAAAGCTGTTTGCTTATAGATAGACAGTCTGTATTTTTATACCATTGGAAGATGATTCCATGTGGGTGGACCCAGTTGCCTGAAAGGTCTTTCATCTATGGTCAATCAAAGGTGTGGTCTGACTAAAGTAATGATATCATCTTGACTCTTCTAAGAAGTATATTTGTTCCCTTATGGTAGCTGTGATTTTAGGTGTGGATAGAGCGGAAGCAAGGGTAGTTCATAGGTTCATAGGTTCATACTAGGCTATCTGCCCTAGGGCATTTATAAGCCTAGCCAGAATGTGTTTGGCTTTCGCCACCCATTTTAAATTTATTTTGCTATGCCCTTTTTCGAGGTTAGTATACTGTGCCTCTGTCTAACAGTGACACAGAAGTGATACCCGGGGTAAACCTACGATCTCCCATCCACTCATCAAGATTCCTCTTGAAGAGAGTCAATGAGGGACTCTGCCTAACCTGGACTGGGATTTTATTCCAGAGTGAAGGGAGCCTCTGGGTTATGAATCTGTCCCTCCAGCATGTCCTATTTATTTCAGTGTTGAGGTTCAAGTCTCTCGAGCGCATAGCTCGATGGGATTTGGATTTTCTGAGGTGCAGCATGTCCATTAATTCCGAGTTGGACATGGCTTTATACGTCAGGCACAGTTCACCTCTGAACAGGCGGTATGCCACTGAGTAGAGCTGGAGTTTCTTTAACCGGGCAGCATATGGCATCTGTTTGAGCCCTATGATCCTCTTGGTGAGGTACTTTTGTGGTCTTTCCAGTTGCTGCAGGTATCTGGTAAGGTACATCCCAAAAGGGGCATTGTACTCAATTATGGGCCTGATGAGGGATGAGTAAAGAGGCACGATGACCTCCCCTGATCTAGATGTGAATCCCTTCATGATTAGGTGGGCTATATAAAATGTTTTTCTAACCACTTTGGCCACGTGGTTCTCAAATGAGAGATTGCTATCAACTTGGGTCCCCAGGTCCTTAATTACTTCTTCTGTACTTAATGGATTACCACCTATGTGGTAATTTGTGGGCACTTTGTTTTTGCCAAAGGGGATGACTATACACTTTTTGGCATTTAGCTTGAGGCCATGGCTCTGGCACCAGTTGTCTGTTTCTATGAGGCCCTTTTGGAAAAAGGATGGCTGCTCTGGGTGCAAGCTGTCAATGGTCTCAGTTGCTTTTGCATAAATCAATGCCAGTAGTGTATCTGCTGCCATCACTGAAGCACTTTGTGTGAGGTGAGTGTGTAGTTATTGTAGAACGCTGTTTGTTTCACGTTTAGTAAGCAGATTGCTACAGAGCAAGGACCAGAGAAGGTAGTTGAAGTAAATACAGCACAAACTCTGTAAAGAAAAGAACATAACTGGAATATAAATTGGTGACAGATAAATCATGTACTTTAAGAAAAATTGCCCAAGGAGTAGAACTAAATAAAAAGTAACCATTTATATGAAAATGCAGCTTTGAACTGTTCTGATTATGAATTGGGAAATCTCCCATACCATTTTAGAATGTGGGACAGTACAGCTTGAAATTAGATATGTGGATGACCATTTTATAAGAGGCAACAGAGCAGAGAAAAGTAAGACTTGAATAACAATACCAAATGATTGGTTACACACTCCACTACTCTTGAAAGCAGCTCTTTGTTTTGTGTTTTTTTGTTTTTCTTTTTTTATTTTAGTAACCATCATTGTTTGTACAGGATGATGGTATTAGAAGATGAATTTGATGAGAAAGCCAGTTCATTAGGTTTAACATAACAAATGCCTTTTTGCCACTAGTTGCTGGTAATTGCAATTCCCAATGGCAAGTCATCATTATTTCACTACTTGCTTATTAATTTTGATATTTTGCAAGCACAAGTAAAATGAAATATGTAGCATGACATACTAGAAATTGTTTTGTTTTCTAAAGATGTGTTTGTTCTCTAAGGTGGTATATATATATATATATATATATATATATGTCAGCTGGATTTTGTTGGTGTTATCTGCAAACAATCTATCACCTGCTCTGCAAACCATCTGAGAAATCCTAATGAATAGATCAGTTTTAGTAAAAAAAAAATACCACCAACTGCAGTTTCAGAAATTAAAAATGCATTTAATGAAACTGTACAAAATGCAATGCATTGCCATGTACTACAACACTCTCCCCTTGGAGGGCATAACTTTCCTAAATATAACCCTAAACATAACTCAACCCTAAGGTTAAATCATCCTTAACTGTGACCCAAATCTTAAGCCTCATGGGAGATCTCCTACTGTTTGGTGAAAAGTTGATATCTGACTTTTATCTCCCTGATGCCAGCTTCTTAAACAATATAGTCACAATTGCTTTTGTACTTACTTTATACAGTACTGCAAGGTCACAGTATGTGTAGACAATTCTTATACTATTGGTGGCTGTTTGTCTTCCCTGTGGTTCTGATGTTAGGCCTCAGTTGTCTGTGTAATAAGTAACTGTGTATAAATATGCAGATTTAGAGACTACACCAAAACTGTTTTGTATGCATTATGGCACACTCAATCACACTACAATGGTAGTTTCTAGTTTCTGAGAGTTACTTCTGGTTGCCTATAGTATCCATCTATCAGAATTTGTTTTGTAAGATGCATATTTCCCATTTTTGAAGGTCTGTTCATACAGCAGAGACTTCATAGACTTCATAACACGTTATTCAGTTTTTTGGCATTTATCAATGGTGTGTAACAGTAGCCTAGGTTATTTGTAATGATAGTTTGTAATGGCTATATAAATAAATACATTTTAAACTATGAGGGCTTATGTAACATGGTATATGGTGACATCTTTGGACACATGGCCTGAACCTGTTTTCCAGAATGTTCCCATGTTTGCACCGTATTGTTAGTATACAACATTTCAGCAAGCTGTGTTAAGTACTACCCTTTGCCAGACATAAAATATAATATAACAGATATTCTAGTGCCTCTATAGTGTGCATGTGAACCTACATGAGAAGCAGAGATATAACATTCATAATCATTGTAGAAATGTATAACTGTGCTCACTATGTTTCTATAAGTTTTAGCTTTACCCTCCCAATAACTCTACAGATGTACAGCTGCATTCCCTATGTTTCTGTAGGTTTCAGCTTTACCCTCCCAATCATTTTACAGCTGTATTCCCTATGTTTCCATATGTACCAGCATGTCAAGGCAGAAGATGGAGAATTGTGGCTTTTGAAGTCCTGCTGTATACCCTGAGGACCCACAGGCTATGCCTTTTGAGGAGAGGGGGGTGAAGACCAGACATTTAAGGGGATGTGGTGATTATGAGGGAAAGCAACTACACATTGAAGCACTGTCATAGATGTGTCATTGATGGTCTGTGCTTAGCAGAAGGTATACAAGATTGCATTTGATAGATCCATCCCATGGGGTAGCCAACCAGGGCCATTAAGACTGACGGATGTGGAGGAGTTTCTTGCATCCTTGATTGGGGAAAATATTGCAGCAGCTGTCAATGTAGGTGGTCCAGACCTTGGTGCTAGCATAGCACAACCTATCTGTGTCAGGTGCTTGGCATTCAGGAGGATATTGACCAGTTATTTTGTGAGCACCATGTAAACATGGAGTTCTTAGACTGTGGAGGATTGCATGTGCCATCATTGCTGCTCAAATTAGCAATGTTGTCCATGTTCAGGGTATAGTACATATTGGGGGTGGTTGTGTATATAGGCCATTATAAAATGCGCACTCAGCAACAGTGTCAGGAGATGTGAAACGCCCTGCCACCCTCTTGTCATTGGTGGTGACAACATCCTACTTTAAGTGGCAGAACCCATCACCAGGGAAGTTCATCCAGGTCATGGTCACACAGGTGCACTCCATCCTTAACATGGGAGATCTGGAGTCCTACAAATTATTGCCATTGAAGTGATACCATGTTGAGTATATGAAGTGGCATGCCAGTCCTGTCACTGTGAAATCTTTTAAATGAGAGCATGTTGTTTTAAATCTTTGTGTGTGTGAAGAGCTCCTTGCTGAATCAGAAAATCATGAATAATCAAGAATGTTGAAATCAGACCAAGAGTTGGCCATACTTAGTACTCCACTAATTCCTTTCATAATGAAGGAGAACTGAGAACAAACACTAAACTTGAACTTAAATTTCCCATAATTATTCCTTCTTAGAGGACCAACTACCATGAAGTCAAAATTTACATCTTCTTCGCCTCTACCTTTTCAGAGTTAATCATGCATTTCCCAAAAAAGAGCAGGGCCCTTTATCTGTCTTTTTTCAAATAATTAGAGGAAAGATCATTGTTTACAGTGCCAACTGTCTCCATGGATTAGGAGTACCAAGGTTCTGTGCCAGGGTCAGTTGCATGTCCTAGCACCTTTTCTTTGTTGCTGACTACACTGCTATTTACTATACTAACATTATCACTTTGTCTTGGTGTTTTTGGCCTCAACTTTCACTAATTATAGTTCATTGTCAGTACCACAAACATCAATGTATTTTGCATGACAATGCCATTTTATAAAAGTGGCAGTTGAAATAGTTAACTGTTGATAAAACACCTATTCAAATTATAGCTAGCTACAGACCCCCAACCATGACTCAGGATGCCCACTCCACCTATCTGGACTTACTTGAATCCATCAAGATTCAACCCTCTACCCTGATCCTGGGTGACTTTTAACTACCCAACCACAGAGTGGAAAACCTATTGTAGCCCATACATTAATGCCCAGAGATTCCTCAACTTCATCAATGCCAATGCATTGGATAATCTGGTTGACACCCCTAAGAGAGGTGAAAATATCTTGGTCCTGGTCCTAACTAACATGAGTAGCCAATGTAGCACCCCTGCAGTGTCATCCTCCTTGGTAAGACCCAACCATAAAGCGATCACTTTCGAAGTCACCATCTCCCCTGACCCCCCCACCTTGTCAGGGTCAAACAAAAAACTTTTCCATAGCTGACTACAATATCCTGAGAGTAGGTATAAGCAGTTGCACAGCCACCATCCCTTCAGCTGGAACTAGCACTAATGTCCAAGCCTACACCAAAAAACTATATGAGCACCTACATAGCTGTATAGACTGAGCAATACCTGACATGACTAAATCATCTTCCTCAAGGAAGAGTAAACCTGTCTGGTAGACAGCAACAATAAACAAACTCTATAATAAAAGGAAAACATTGCTGGAAACAATCTATCCTTCATCTGAACAAGCAAATAAGGTCACTCGGAAATCCTCTAAGGCTAACTTCGAGCCCAAGTTGGTCACATCCACTAAGGACAATCACAAGGCCTTCTTTACGTATGTCCGCAATTTCAAAGGTAACACCCAAATCTGCTCCAACCTGGTGGTCAGTAACATCACATACACAAATGCTGTAGATATAGCCAACCTGCTGGCAGACAAGTTCAGTGAAAACTTCACCCCCCTGTCCCACCCCATCAGTAAACCAGGACATCCCCGGCACATCCCCCCCTCATCACATCACCAGGGAGCAGGTCTTTAATGCCCTCTCAAAGGCAAAAAACACAGTCGCCATGGGACCCGACAACATCCCTGGCTATATCCTACATGAACTCTGGCATGGTCTCTCAGGTCCATTTTGCACCCTATTTAACCAAAGCCTGAGCACTGGCTTCATCCCAGCCGAGTGGAGGACAGCCACTGTGATCCCTCTACACAAAGGTGGAGCATCCACTGACCTAGGCAATTATAGGCCAATCAGCCTAATTAGCCTGATGTGCAAGGCCATGGAATGCATTATCATGGACCTTATAAACAAGGACATTGTCAACCTTCAAACGCTTGACCCCACACAGTTTGGTTTTGTCAGAGGGAGATCATGCCTGTTAAACTTGGTCGACTTCTTTGAAACAGTCACCAAAGCCATGGACGAGGGGAAGATGGTGCACACCGCCTAGGTTGACCTGACCAAGGCCTTTGACGCTATTCCCCACTCGGGCATAATAGATAAACTCTTCCAGTTAGGCATCAACCCATATGTTGCCAGGGGTCAAACCAATACACACAAACAAAAACACACACACCAACACCAACAAAACACCAAAAACCAATCACACAATACCTACACCAACAACCTAAACCTAAACCCTAACCGCAACCTCACCCCTAACAACACTTAACCACAACACCTAACTCACTAACTAAACCCCCCTACCACTACACTAAAACGCCACCATAACCCCACGCACACCTGCACCTACCCTAACCCTGCCCCTAACCTAACAACACACCACCCTAAACCTCACTACTGTCACTACACAACTACCCTACCACCTACCTACCTCCTAACTCACTCCCTTAACCCACCCACCCTCTCAACAATCACACTCATCGCAAACACTACACCCTAACCACTCTAACCCTCTAACACACCCTACTCCATAAACCCAAACATTAAGCCACTCGCACCACACTCACTCCGCAACCTAAACCTACCACTAACCCCCTAACACCTACTACCACCCTACACACTATTCACGCACTTACTACCCGGAACCCTAAACACGACCACTACCCACTACTCACACCACCCACACCAAACCTAAAATCCCTCATCATCGTTACCACCTGTCCCAATCCATCCTAAATCTGTCACTATCGCTTTTTACTACGGCGCTCACTCACGTTGTCGCTGTTGTCTTCGGTCGGTCGGAATATCGCCGTTTCGATCACCTACCTGTTCGGTCATTCTGTCTCGATCTTCTGGGTGTTGGTGAAGTGGCGGTTCGGTTATTCGAAGTAGACCCGTTGTCAGATGGGTAGCTGGACTGCCTCACTGATAGAAACCACTCAGTTAAAATAGGGGAAGCCACCTCTAGCAGTAGATCTGTAACAAGCGGTGTATCCCAAGGATCGGTCTTGGGGCCTCTGCTGTTTGTGATATACTTTTCTGAGGTGCAAGCCAAAACCAGTGGTCTGTGGCTGACCAAGTTTGCAGATGAATGCAAATCAGGTGCTGTCTTAAATTCCCCTAGTGATGTGAACATCCTCCAAGAAGGCGTTACCCAAACTAATGACTGGTGCCAGAAGCATGGCCTCAAACCAAATGCCAAGAAATGCATCATTATCCCCTTTGGGAAAAATGACATCCCCACTAATTATCACATTAATAACAACAAACTAAGCACACAATCAATCGTGAGGGACTTGGGCACCCAGGTCGATAGCAACCACATTGTCTCCATTGTATGGAAGGCTTTCTATATGTTCCACCTCATAAGTAAAGGAATTTTATCTAGAAAGAAGGAGGTCATAACATCCCTATACTCCTCCCTTATCAGACCCATTATCAAGTAGAATGCATCCTTCGGCATGTACCTTGCCAAGCACATGCAGCAGCTGGAGAGACCACAGAGATTCTTTAACAGGAAAATCCACGGTGTCAAACAATTATCCTATATAGATAGGCTAAAAGCCCTGTCCCTCTACTCAGTCTCATACAGACTGCTCAGAGGTGACCTGTGTCTGGCATACAAGGCCATCTGAGACCCAGCCTTGATGGAGATGCTGCATATCTGTAAGTGAAACTCCACTTGAGCAACCCGCATGCAAGGCCTCAACCTGGTCTGTGACATTATTAGACCTTGTTGGCAGGATAGATTTGTGTCCCAAAGACTCCCCCATCTGTAGAGTAGATCTCCTCTCCATGTCAAGCAGAGTACCTCTGTGGCCCTCTTTAAGAGGAACCTGGACAACTGGATGGGAAACAGAAAAAAAACTCCTGGGATCCCACCTGTATCCCTGCTGGACCGGAGAAACAGATGCTGACATGGGAAATATTCTTGGCTAGGCTTATAAGGGCCTCCGGGCCAATAACCTAGTATCATCCTATGAATGTATGAACCTATTCCGATTAATGCCGGTCTTCCTTGCTGTTTTGAAGCATTACTTCTAATGCCATGCACACTCAATGTACATCTACACAGTGTCAGTACTTCCAGAGCCATCTATATAAGCTTTTGTTAATCTTCATTATCAGTACATATTGTCCCACCAACTCAAACCAAAGTACTGACTTCTGCATCCCTTTAACAGCAGTGCTTTCAATTTGCTGTGGTGCAGCCTACATTATCCCTACCTACATTGTCCTTAGACATGCCCCTGCACCAACTGAAAGCACCCTATCCTGAAATCACTCAGGTATGCAAGTGAACTACAGAAACTTTAGGTACGTGCATTCTGTCCAAAATATGACATTATAGATACATGAAGCAAGGCAGTTAGAAAATACATTTTGCCCATTGAGGACCTGAATGAAAAGGAATGGGGTGCTTCCCTACCTTCCCAACTACTTGACCTAATTTTTGGTGAGATTTTGCACCTGATATGTAAGATTGATAAATGGCCCATTGAATTGCTTCATGATATGTGCAATAGTTGCATTGACTGCCTCAGCAGACCACTTGTGTGGTACCTGCACTTAAATATATTTTACAAGATGTAGCAAACATTATAAATACTATATATATCACCTGCAAAGTGAAAATCTTTGGCTGAGGCCCCAAAGCCAGGCAGTGCAATTATGGTGGCAGCAGTGAGGTCTAACCCCTCACCAAAAAATTGTCTGGTACATCATCCAGATGTGTACTCAAGAAAAATAAACAACTTCTGAGAATCAAGTATATACCTCATTTACATTATCTATGAGGATGTTAAAAAATTTAACACACATGTATTTCCATTGAAATAAGGCTGATGAACTACATCACGCAACCAATAGAGTGCTTGATGATCACCCAATAAAGGTCAGACTGAGTCTCAAGCTTCAGCTTCTAAAAGCATGTGAAACTTAATGGTTCAGAAAGCATATAATTCTGCTGAAAGAGGCTGCATGATTGCTAAAGTTCTAAAGATTAACTTGTCTAAACCGAAAAGACCTCCAGAACAAAGCACAGGCACAAAGCATACTCAGGAAATTAAGCCTATGGGTCTTTGTCAAAAGACTGACTAGACAAATTGC
The DNA here is from genome assembly GCF_019279795.1 of Protopterus annectens. NCBI lineage: Eukaryota > Metazoa > Chordata > Ceratodontiformes > Protopteridae > Protopterus > Protopterus annectens. The sequence goes on along the minus strand of NC_056744.1, from coordinate 1,499,763,456 downwards.
CAAACCCATATGGCCAAGACCATATGACTGACAATTCAGTCCATTGATCTGTTCTGACTGAGATCATGTTACACAAGGGATCACGAAATTTGCCCTTTTCTCAACTGTAGTGCAATCTCAGAGTTAGTATATACAATTAGGGGTCTATATCATATTGTAAAATATCCATTTCCATCAACGGCCATTTCAGCAAAAAATGCCATTAAGGAATTGGTCATAGTGAGATTGCGGTACTGTGACGATCAGGAAAATTGCCCTTTCTTCACTGTAGTGCAGTCTCGGAGTTATTATATATATATATATATATATATATATATATATATATATATATATATATATATATATATTTAATTACCGGGGGGTTCAGCCCCCCACAACAGCAAGTTCAATAAATGGCATTTTAACTAAAGAGGCCATTCGCTGAAGTGGATATTTGACAATATGATGTAGGGGGTGTGGGGTGTGAAAAAGCCTTGTTTTTGTTCTATGTGGGTGTTGTTTAGCTTTAATGTTTTTGATGGACTGAGTTGTTGATTATACGGTCGCAAACATATGGGTTTTCACAATTTTTCCATTCGATCTTGTAACAAAGACCCAAGCCTATTTCCTCACTTAGCACAGGGAATCCAAAATTCACAGATGCTAAGCCTGTAAGGCAGGCATTGAGCCAACCAAATATTCTTGTTACAGGTGACTCCATTGTAAGACATGTAGTTGTGCCTCTTACCAGGCAGAGCAAGGAAGGAGTGATCGTTAGTTGCTTGCTGGTGCCAGGATCCATCAGATGACATATGCACTTAAGTTCCTGAACAACAAATACCTGTATGACTCTGTCATAGTTCATGCTGATGTCACTGACTTAAGGTGTGCCTCCCTGGTTTATATGAAAAGAGACATCATATAGCTCTCATACTGTGTGTCCAGGGCCTAGCATTGAGCTGAATTCTGCCTTCTTCAAGGATGATGATGCTATATGAGCAAAAATAAGTGACTTAAATAATTGGATTAGTTTTTGGTGTCAGTTAAAGGGGGTCCAATATTTGTCAGCATAGGACAATATGATTGACATACCAAACTGCTTCACTAGGGATGGCTTGCATCTGTCACCTTTAGGGTTTTGATTATTGGAAAATATATTTTCTACCCCTTTAGTACCTTTTTAGGTAATGCCAAGCTGCCATACCTACCAACATGATGAAATAAGCAAAGGAAAATTACTGATCAATGCAAAGAGACTGAAAAAAAACTCCACTCCCTACAAGCCTTTCTTACATTGGAAGACATTGGCATCTTTGTAGTGACTGACACATGGTTTATAATAGCAGACAGAAATCCAACCGTGCAGGGCTGTAATGCCTTCCAAATATTTAGACCACACATTTAGGCCAACTACTACACAGGAGGGGAAAAAAGATGGAGGTGCATCATTCTACAGTCAGAAGAGACTCATATCAAGACGTGAAAAGTAACATGATGCACTACAGATTCCACATGTCCAAATAACAATCAGATGGAGAAAAAGGGACAGGCATCCAGAGTGAAGAGGAGTAGAAAAGACAGAAAGTGAGAGAGATGCAAACAGATGAGGGAAGTAGGAGGAATGAGAGGCAGAAGGTAAGGGGATGACAAGATGAGATAAGGAAGGAGGAAGGAGAGATAAAGGTGTGTGAGAAAGTTGCAGTTCATGTAATGCAACCTGAGTAAGTGCAGCTGCACTTTGTTTAGGAGAAGAGGTGTTGCTTGAGTTGTGGACTGAAGTCTACGTACTTTTGGACATCTTGGCTTGAGAGAAGATTGGAGTTCCTTAGTTTAGGAGATAGGATGAAGAATTCATGGGCAGTACAATGAAATTTAGTTTTTGAAGTTAATAGGGTTGGTTGAAATTGAGAGGTATGTGTGTGGATTGGTGAAAAGTATATGAGTGAGAGAGGAAGATGTCTTAAGAGAGAGAGCTTTATGAATTACTGATCCCTGGAGGAGGTTGGCTGTCAGATGTACAGGGAATCATTTAGCTTTGGCAAGAGTTGGGCAGTAGTGTTCATTATTAGGAAGAGTTAGTAATGAACTGGCAGATTTTATTGGAGGTAGTTTGTAAGGTGGTAACATTTTTATTTCAGCCTGCACCTATAATGGGTAGTCCATATTCAGGTTGAGATATGCCTATGGCAGCTTTGGCTGGCTTAGACAGAAGAAGTGATAACTTCTTTGCCCAGAACAGTAGTGTGTTGATCTTTTTGAGTGTGTTTTGAATATGTAGTTGAAAGATAAGAGCTTGGTCTAGCCAAATGTCAAAGTAGCTGAAGATGCAGGCAGTGAGGACAGACTGGATGTATAATTAATAATTATGAACCAAAGTGTAGTAAATGTAATGTGCAAGGGCATTTTAGGTTGATTGTTCTGTGTTATAAGACAAAGGAATAGCTGAAGAAGATACTGAAAATAATAGCAAAGAGGATGAGCTAGATTGTGGAATGAAATATAGAAAAAAAACATATAATAACTATAGAAGAAACGGAGTTAAATATTGGGAAATATGTTATTCAGGAAAAGAATATGTATGAACTCCTGGGAAGTGAGGAAGGAAAGGATTTGGATTTTGACACAGGAGACTAGCAAGAACAAAATAATGAAAAGTCTGTAGGAGGAATTGTCCAAAGAAGGAAAAGAAGAAAGGAGAAACGCTGGGAGAAAAGAAAGAAAGAAAAGGAAATGGATGATGTAAAGATACTAAATGTTAATTTGAACAATATTAAGAATGATATTAGGGGCCTAATGGTAAATTAATGGTGTAAGAAAGTGAACGCAGAAGCTATATGTTTATCAGATACCGGACGTGTTAAGAAAGAGAAAAGGGATGAAATTGAGGCCTTATGAAGAAATAAGACTATATGGTCTGTAGAAGATGAAGACTGTTCAGGTATAGAGATTTTGGTAACAAATGAATACATTAAAATATTAGATATTACAGTACTGACATCACATACAACAGAGATGTACAGATAAAGAAAAGGAGAATGGTGTATGAATATGACAGGAAAATATGTTTGAAGTCTTTAAAATATGTTTTGGTTAATATGTTTATTATTTTAACAGGAGACGTTAACTGTTATTTAAGGAAGGAAAAGGAGAAAGTAATGCACAATATGTGAAAGTACTGAAGTAAGTTATAAAATGCAGAGGACTACAGGTAGAGAAAGTGAATAGACTTATGAACGAGGGATATGTAAAACAGAGAGAGAGTATGGAAATGTTGTAATGGAACTGAAGAAACAGGAGGAGGAGGTGTGGAAATTGCCAAGGTTTCTGACCACAAAGCTGAGTGAGCAAGAAATGATAAGAATAAATAGATAATAAAAGAAATAAAATGAATGAAAAAGGTTAACTGGTGAGCTTACTAAAAAAGAAGAAATTAAGCTGCAGAGTAGGAAATGATGGGAAGAATTGATGACAGTGAGAGATTTGTATGAAAATGTGTGTGTATGGTGGGTAGTATTTAAAGAAAATTATAAGATTGTTCTTAGTGGTAGAAAACAGAATGCAAAATGAAAAGGAATATACAGAAATAATGGAATAGCTTTAAGTAGAAACTGACGAAAAGGGAATAGTATAAGAGAGAAAGAGAGAAAGTTGTGTGACAAAAAGAGAGAAAGTAAAAAAAAGTATTTAAGCCAAATGTTAAGAATAAGAAAGGTAGTATCTCCTTATTTCAGAAAATAACTGAGAATACAAACAAGGAAGAATGGCTGTGTTTGATGGAGTAGTGTAACATATAAAGAATATGAAATAATGAATAATGAAAATAGTGGAAAGATTTGTAAATAAAATATATGAAAATATAAATTGAGAAACATGGAAGGTGTATTAAAAATATCTGAGAGTACTAAGGCAGAACTGGAAAAGGAGATTACTGTGAAAGAAATGCAAAGAGTAATACAAGAAGGGAAAAAAGAATCAGTACCAGGATTAGATGCTCTAAGTAATGAGTTTTATACACAAATAGAGATTGAAGAAAACATGCTTTTCCATAAAGTATTAAATGAATGGTTAGATACAGGTGTAGTACAGTATGTAGTGGGGGTGATAACATTTATGAAAGAAATATGTGAAACTGGACACCTATACCTGTATGGAATACTGCTTAAAAATAGTTATGAGAATAATATAAACAATAATATAAAATTGTGGAATGGAATAATACAAAATGGTGTGTTTGTTGTAGAAGGGAGATGTGTAAAAGGGAGAGAAAAAAGTAAAGGAAATGTTAGTAACAGCTAAGGAAACAAGAAGTATGGTCATGCCAGAAAAATAAGGTAAGATTGAATAGATGTGATGTACTGGAAGCATCTGATAAGTCATCAGGTAGTTTGGGAAATTTTGGAAGCAAACAGATAAGTAAAAACAGTGGAAGTTATACAAATTTGTTAGGAAAATTCCTGGGTAAAAGCAATATTAAATGGATATATGGGGAAAGAGGATCAGGTTAAGAATGATAGTTAAGCAAGGGAGTTCCATAAGTATGCATATTTTTTGTTCTAGTAATGAATGTGATTATTCAAACTTTTATGACAGAAATGGATGAAGTAATAATGGTAGAAGATGGGAAAGGAAACTAAGATATCCTTGTATGTCTTATGGAGAAGATTTACTTATTGTATAAAAAAATGAAAGGAAATGTTATGAGAATTGAAGAGGCAGGTGTAAGATTGAATTAAGGAAACATAAAGATGTTCGGTGAAATGAAGATGAATTAAATTTGTTATAATAGTAAGGAAATTGTTATTGGGGATAAGTTTGGGAAATATAACAACATACTGAAGCAGTAGAAAATGAAACTGGAAGAAATAAAAAACATTACTTGTATTTAAAAGGTTCTAATTTATAATATAATAAAAGGTCTATTTTTAAAAAAAACATTGGGGAAAACTTGCTTATTTCTGGGAAGTTTAAATGTTTTCAGGAAGAATGGAAAACAAGTTATTAGAAATATTTTTCAGATTTCTATAGGGTTTGAGATTGAATTCTATTAAAAGATTCAGATATACAGTAAAAAGCGAGTTAGGCCTGATAAATCCTGTTTTTAGCATCAATGCATGGGTTTTAAGTTATTAATAGTGTGAAAATTAGGGGGAATAAAATGGTGGGAAATTTGTTATATGAGAGGTATGAAAAATATGGAAACAAAAAGGAAACAGGAATCAAAAGAAATTATACAAACAAAGGAATATTTCAATAAGGTAAATTTGTGGAAAATCAGAATTGATGAATATAGTGAGAAAAGGAATAAGTGGTATGAAAACATTAAGCAAGATTATTTTCTAGTATATCCATGGAGTGCTTTATCAGATTATGTTAAAAATGCATTAAAGCAAAGAATGAAATGGTTTTGAGATTTCTATGATGCTGGAAAATATTTGTGGTGAATTTTGTAAAACAAGTTAACTGTTATGAGAAATATAAAATATAGAGCAAAAGATGAAGGGATGTGCTATGACTACATGGTATGACTACATGGTAAAGGAACCTACTAAACATTGTTTTTTAGATTGCAAAATGAATGTCTTTTTTGGGAAAATTTAAAAATGTATATAGTTGGGAAGGTTTCACTGAAATTAATATAGAAATGATAATTGTATGCAGTCACAAACCAAACAGAGCAAGAGTCACTCACTCCAGGGATCACAAGCTAGCCTGTGGCATCAACAGAAAATGTAGGAGAGACACGTACATCTCCCAGAGATTGATGCTGCTCTGGAATAAACTCCCAGTTCACATCAAGTATAGCTCTTCAATGATCCTATTCAAGGACACCCTAGACAACTGGATGGTGGACCATAAATTTACTTCAGGGGTGGCATCTGTGTCCCTCATGGACAGGGGCAGTTGGTGCTGATCATACACTCACCTTGCAAATAAATGCCAACTGACCATCGTCAATTTTTGAACACAAGTAAAACATGGCTAGGCTTGTAAAGGCCCAAGAGCCATTATTTGTTTATTTATTTATTTGTTTGTTTATTTAACATTTGTTGCTCGGGAAAGTCTGACTAAGACAGAGCCTATTTTCAGTGGAGGCCTGGGGAGAAACACTCCAGACACATGTCTTTAGAATGTGGGAGGAAAGCGGAGTACCTGGAGGAAACCCATGCGAATGCAAGGAGAATATGCAAACTCCACACAGAAGGCACCCCAGATGAAAATCAAACTGGAGAACCTCTTGCTGTGAGGTGACAATGTAAACCCCTGCACCACTGCACTGCCCATTAGCCTAGTAACTTCGTATGAACCTATGGAATAATTTACTATTTGTTGCAGTCTCATTGTTGTAGAAAAGAAGATATGGAGGACTCTAGTATAACAAAACCGAAGGACTGATGACATATTTGCATAAACAAGAAAATGTTTGTGGAAAACGTATTGGGGAGGCTACATGAAAATTAAAGTAATGGGAATGGAAGCAGTATATACAAAACATGTGCTGTATTACTGACGAAGAAATTGAAAAATGATGTAAATAGGATGGATACAGAGTTGAAACAATTTGTAATAGTGTGTAAATAATGTATATACATATAAAGTAAGCACTACTCATTTAGACGTACAAAAGATTTCTGTTATAATTCCCATTCATAGTACAGTGGCAGCTTGGAGGAGTTTGGGCACAAGTCTGTATAGCGATAGGCAGAGAGGTGGAGATGGTGTCAGGGAATGTAACAGAACACGGTAATAATGATTCTGAAAGTTTATTCCAGCAAACTTTGAATCCTGTCAGAGAACAGAAATGGAAGACATGTCTTCACAAAAGGACTGTGTTATTACAGCACTCCAGTCAGGAGGGTTGTGGGGTAGTATATTATAAGATATGATCTTGCAAGATGAACCTGAGAATGACCAAGAAGCTTTGTGGGGAAATAAAAACAAAATTTGTCAAGGTGAACACAGATGCACAAAAAGGACGAAGAAAATGGAGATGGACAGAACAGAGAGAGAAGACCTATGTTTGTGTTGTAGCAGACAGGCGGGATTGGAAGCAAGGGGGAAAATCGTAATGCACAAAAGAAGGTAGATAGCCATAACCTAAACCAAAGGTAACAAACCTCTGGACAGATGTGAAATCTGGGACATGGTAATATTACCTTTTAGGAATAACAGCTCCAGATTTAAAAGCATTTATAATAACTGGTAAAGATACTTTTTGGCAATGTTATTTGTAATCAGAGGGAGGACTAGAAAAATGTTAAAAGAAATGAAAGGAATAGAAATGTGTTTCAATGGAATCATTTCTTTGTGACTGCACAAACTATGGAAACAGAAAAAAGTGCAGATTCAGTTCAGAATGGAAGAGACAGTGCAAGCAATGTCTTTAAGGACTGTGTCATAATGTGATCAATATAGTTTAAAGTTTGTGACAGTAGAGTTCTGTGTAGAGGAGGTTAGGATTGTTCAGTCATTTTGAAAATGATGGATGGAAAACTTCAACACATTCCTAAATGATGCATTTTGATGCCATGAAAGGTTTTGTAAAATACTGTGAAAGGTGTCAATTAATAAAGATAAATGTAAATGATTTGGTAAAATAGATTAAAAAGCAAGAATATACCTTACTAATAAAAGGATTGAAATTTTGGAAATTGTTTTTAGAAGTTATAAATTCATAAACCCAGTGGAAAGAATATATTAAAGAAATACAGGATACATATAAGGTATGGAAAATGTTTAACTTGAGTTTTAGAAGAATGTATATTTAATAAATAATTATATTTTGGGAAAATTGGGTTTATTATGTTCAGTTATGACATACATGTCTAGAAGATATAGAAAATGAAATTATATGTTTTTTGTATGTAGGTCAAGTTTAAACACAGTTAAATTTGGAATGTAAGTAGAGATTAACAGATTAACTGTAAAGAATCCTATTGTTTGGGGCTCGTTATGTTTATCTTATCCTGAAGAAAACTTGAAAAGGAAAATATAGTCATTAAGATGGCAGAAAAGAATATGAATTGTGGCAAGAAATTAATGAAAACAAAATGGGAGGGGAAGAGAAAGAACAGAGGAAAAAAGTCTGGAATGGAAGATACACATCCGTGAAACTGTAAGTAGAATAGAAGAGAAGTATGGCATGAAGAAATTATAGAGAAATTATTTTACATGCATGCATGGAAGAAATTAAGTAAAGAAATAAAGGGTGTTATTAAGAATAGATGGAAGAGATTAAAATCATGGGCAGCATTTCATTTGGAGACTGATGATTAAAGAATTACCAGTGAAAGGGGAATTAAAATACAAACCTGTGGAAACTAGAACATATTTAGTGCTCAAATTGAACCTCTGGCTTTTTAGAGTGTTTTTGAACAAAAAGATTGTGGGAGGAGGTAAAAAAAAGTGGGATTGGTTGAAAGAAGTGCAAATGAAAAATATTGCATTTGGAATATATGACGAAGAAGATATATTATTGGTAGATAGAAAAAGATAAATATGTACAGCTACAATATATCAAATTTGGCAAGCAATAACTAAAGCAGTGTTAATTAACAAGATTTGGGATAATAGCAGAAAGTTTTGGGAGGATAAAGTATTAAAAAAATCATTTTTTTTGTTTTGAATATGAGATGAGGAAAGGAAATTAGGCTCTGAATACATCTGTTTTTTTATTTATTGTAAAAAGCTGAGAATTTCTTGCTCGTATTCATTTAATTCAATTTTATTTTATGTATTAAACAAAGAAGTATTGTAATAAAGGAAGCCTGTGCTATTCCATAAGTGATGTGGGATCTTTTACATCCACCTAGGCTACCACCATCTCAGACAGCTAAGGCCTTAATTTAAATGTCATTTGAAGGCTGACACATTCAGGAGTGCAACCCCCCCCCCCCAGTCCCCATGCTGCACTGCAGTCTCAGTACTGGAAAAGTAATCCAACTGCATGTTGTAGGAATAGAAAGCATCTTTCTGTACTAAGGTATGTGAGCTACTTGTTGAGATACTGAGTATCCTTCCTAATCATTCTGTAATTATATAGCTATGGTTCCCAAGTTTCTAGGTTTCAGCATAACCTTCACAATCACTGCACAGATGTATTGCTAATTTCCCTATGTTTCCACAGTGTTCAGCATGTAATGAGGATGTGATTGGCAGAGTTTGGAAAAAAATTAGCCCTGTTGAAAATGAAGTCCTATGGCATACCTTTGGGACCCAAAGGCTACACTTCTTTCAGAAAAGGGGAGGTGACTGGCCATTTCAGGAGGTGTGGAGGCCATTACTGTTTGACATCAATGTCATGGGTGAACAAAGCCACACATCAAACTAGTATCAGGATGTGTCACAGATATGATGGTCTGTGTCAAGCAGAAGGCACACAAGATTGCAGTTGGGAGAGCCACTACACAGGGTGTCCCATCATGGTCCACAGCACTAATTGATGTGTAGGACTTTCTTGTGTCCTTGACTGTGGAAGATATTATAGCTGCTATTCGTAGAGGTGGTTTGGATGTTGGTCATAGGATGATCCAGCCAACCTTTGTTTCACTGGATGATAAACTAGGTTAGTACTACATACCAGATGTGTATCTCTGCTGTTATTACACATAAGCGGTGTAGGTTAAGCTCACTGCACATTTGTTGTCTTAAAAATATCAGCCATTCAAGTGCATTATGCTGGCAAGGAAGGTAAGGATGTGTTGTAATTATTTGTTGCTTGAACACATTCACCCTGCAAGCTACATGGGTAACTGTGTAACATATGTTAGTGGGTTCAGTATGGTTTCTTGTATGCTGTGTATACACAGGTATGACTGGTACCACTGATACTGTTATACAAGCTAAGGCAGGACAAAGGGCTGATGGTGGTAGTTCTGGTGTGGTTGACAGTGGCACTGATATACTTAGAGGGGATTCACTGCCATGAGATACAGAAGCACTGTGTGTATCTATCCTAGGTGGTAATGCTCACTCCATATAGGCTAAACATGCACTTGAACCCAATTAGGATGCTGTGGCTATACAGGCTGACTATTTACCATCCCCTGAGGAAAAGGGACCATCCATGGATAAGAGTTCTGTGTTTTTCCTGAGTCTGCTGCAACATTTGAGTACGCACCTCAGATATGGATATACCCACCATTTTTTAGCATCAGAGGGGGACTTGATGCCATAATGAGTCATAATTAATCTGTGGCATATAGGTGGCACTGCTGATAAGTCACCAAATGTGTAGCAACATCATCCAGCCACAGTCTGTTGCTTTACAGCCCAGTCTGGAGCTGATTAGTGTGTTGGTTGGCATTCAGGAGGATGTTAACCAGCTCTGTTGTGAACTCATTGACGACCTGGCATTCTGAAACCATGAAATAATCAGTATTATGAAGGGCATTATGGCACAAGCTACTTCAGTGAGCACCTGCTTTTGGAGGAATACATGTGCCATCCTTGCTGCCCAAATTCACAGTGTTTGCCATGGTCATGGTATCGTACACACCAGGGGTGGCTGTGTATACAGGCCTTTATATGGTTAAAACTGTGCAACAGTGTCCCACCCTGCTTCCTCTTGTCATTGGTGGTGGCAACAGTCTACTTCCAATGGCAGAACCCATCAGCAGTGAAGTCCATCCAGGTCATGATCATAAAGGTGCAGCCCATCCCTACCACAGGACAGAGTGAATCCTGTTACCTTTTGCCAGCAAAGTGACCCTTGGCTGAGGCCATGAAGTGGCACCACAGCACCCCATCTGTGTCACAGCAGTATGTGATCCCTAAAAAAATACAGTTGCAATTCCAAAGCAAATTCTAACATTGTATAAAAGGTATGCAAGTTTATATTAATAAGCCATACTAAATAAAACATAACTTATTTTATCTAAAATGATTCATATGTTAATAACATACAGAAATACTTCTTGTTAAATAACTTTTGTAAATAATTAATCCAAAGCAAACAATAAAGAAACTTTATTACTAAAATGTGTCAAAAGTCCAAGTAGGAAACAATTTTCCATTTTTGGCTCCTGTGATGTTCCTCCCCACCCATTTGGTGTTGACAGCCTTCCTTTATTGTTCCCTTTGTCACGAGTGCCTGTAATGGTTACTGTGATCCCCTACAAACTTCATTCTGTGCAGTAAGTACAGTGATGTCCAATGCCGAGTATGACCTGATCATGCACTGCCAGGCATAGCCTAACACTAATACTTCATGCATCGTGAATGTTCTCCATAACACTGTACTGTTGCTGTGTGCTCTCATTAGTCCATCATTCTTAACAAAATGTCATTACTTTGAAAGTCCCATTGTGAATTACACTCATTGCTGTTGTATGGCAGCACTTCTTTCATGTAGGATATTATGTTTGCCTCACTGTGCTCTCTAGCTGTAGATACTTTTGCAGCATCTATTGATTTAGTGTATGTTACTGTTGCTACCACAGCCATTCCATGGGGTTGACCAGCTTGTTTCCTTAGTAGCATATTGTGTAGTGTAGTATTGTGTAGGCTGAAACCACCTTGCTGGCTATTTCAGGGAAATTTTGCTAGACTCCCGCCATTAGTGTCCCAGCAGCAAAAGTGTGCCTTCAGCACACCAAGTACATGAATAATCACATTCTGTGTCTCAGCTTGTAAAGTGTTTATATTGCATTTCCTCCACACCGTCAGCATTTACAACAGGATTCATAAGTCAGGGTACCAGAGGATATCCATCATCAGCTGAAACACACATTTTTTTTCAGTAGTGGTCATACACTCACTTTTTGTGGTAGTAAACATTTATTCTGCATAGTTAGCCTGCACTTATGAACTTGATAGCCTTGTGGAAAGCTGCACAAAGCGGCTGAACATTCAATAGGTTCTGGAAGAAATCATATCTGCTGGCATTCCTGGCTGTGTCTTACGCTATTGTCTTGTGGAGTAGAATTACTGGGTGTTCCAAAACAGGAAAGGGTTGATAGGAAGCCCTGCACTCTGGGACAAGGGAAGAGCATCAGCCTGGGAAATATTACCTTCTGAGCAAATTGGCACATTGAGCATCAGCTCTGACAGAACTATGTCAAACGGTTCCCCTTCATACAGATTTAGTGTTGTGGTAATTCCCCAGTACCTAGTGTGATGTCATACTTCTTCCCTAAAATCTGGTCATCAGTTGGTGTTCCTGCTGTGGTATCATCACTGCTGTATTATGATGGGAATGTTGTTTGCTTATTGATAAAAAACACACAAACACACACACACGCACACGCACATGCATGCACACGCACACACACACACACACACACACACACACACACACACACACACACACACACACACACACACACACACACACAACAACAACAAAACATAGCATAAAGGGGAAGGAATGTAATTATAATTAACTGATGGTAAGAACACTAATATTATCAGAGGTAATTTATTTTGGTTAGCTAACATGCATCAGTGTATGCCAAAATAAATGTTTACCACATTATTTTACTTTTTCTTATACAGGAAATCAAGTCATTCTTGGAGAGGTATGTACAAATAGTTTTGTGGGTAGTTGTTAATAAAATTGTATCTATACGTTTATGTTAACTGATCATTGGTACTTAATTTGTATTTTCCTTCCCTGAATTATTCTACAGTATTAAAAATGTCCAGAAAGAGGATGACAGCCAAAGAGTTGTGGTGCATGACTTGCGTCTTGGAATGTACAAAGGCCCTCTGACATATGGAGTATGGAAGGAGATGAAATCCGTCCTTAATCCTGGTAATAAAAATATCTCTATAGAAAATAGACTTTGCTAAACTTATTAAGATATCTGCAGCTTTCTGTAGTCCTTCATAATAATCATTCCTGAAGTTTTAATTATTTTCCAAATAGCAAACATTTGTAGTATGAGTTCTTTTGAAACATTTTACATTTATAAAGCTACAAATTATGTTTACAATTCATGCTATTTTAATAATAATATGATTTTCACTAAGGAGTTATGTTTGTATATATCCAGGGTAAATATCGTTATCTTCTAATGATAGTGTCAGTAGAACAAACATTGACACCAGTGCATCCCTTCATTACCTCATTCCTGCCTCAGGAATGAGGGTGCATCACTTCATTACCTCATTCCTGCCTCAGGAATCAGGGGGCATCCCTTCATTACCTCATTCCTGCCTCAGGAATCAGGGGGCATCCCTTCATTACCTCATTCCTGCCTCAGGAATCAGGGGGCATCCCTTCATTACCTCATTCCTGCCTCAGGAATCAGGGGGCATCCCTTCATTACCTCATTCCTGCCTCAGGAATCAGGGGGCATCCTTCATTACCTCATTCCTGCCTCAGGAATCAGGGGCATCCCTTCATTACCTCATTCCTGCCTCAGGAATCAGGGGGCATCCCTTCATTACCTCATTCCTGCCTCAGGAATCAGGGGGCATCCCTTCATTACCTCATTCCTGCCTCAGGAATCAGGGTGCATCCCTTCATTACCTCATTCCTGCCTCAGGAATCAGGGTGCATCACTTCATTACCTCATTCCTGCCTCAGGAATCAGGGTGCATCACTTTAGGATTCCACTTTGATAACACTGAAATCATGTTTTCTGTATGCTGCAGTGCATGTTACACCTGCAGTGACTCTAGTCCAAATATAGTTGTTTAAGTCAGTTGTTCTATTTGTACATTGTGCTAGCTTGTTCTCACATATGGTTTAGTAAGAAGTTGACAAATGACTGCAAGTTCATGATCATTACCAAAAACATAGCCATGCCTTACTGCATATTTGCAGGTAAAACATCATGACCAGTTTCTTTTGGGTCAGCACCATACAGAACATTATATGTATGTCTCACCCCTATGTGATAAGTGAGTGTAACCAAGGCTGACAGTGGATATAGTTTTACTTCATGAGCACAAAAAAGAACTGCTCTAGCCAGATGCACTTTTGTTTTACAATTTAAGTAAAGCCAGTGCATTACTAGACTGGCAATATTTAAAATGAAAGCATTTGTTTTTACAAGTTATAAAAAAGAAATGTTTTTTTTTTGCCCTTCCTTCTCCCACATTATTAATGAGAGATGTATCTGTCTATCTGTCTATTAAAGATTTACTGCCTGTTAAATGTGTTACTGTTCTAAAATATTTTCTTTTCATTTTGATAATGAATATGATATAAAATTTTTATTGTTACAGGTTTGTCTAATCTTGTTTTGGACACTAAAGCAGCACACCCTGATCTCATTCTATCTGATGACCTGACTAGTGTAAAAGATGGCAACAAAATGCAGGACCTCCCTGACTACCCTGAGAGGTTTGATGAATGCCTCTTTGTGCTGGGATTAGAGGGATTCACATCAGGTAGGCACTACTGGGAGGTAGAGGTGGAGAACAAGACTGAGTGGTGTGTGGGTGTCACCAAAGAGTCCAGCACCTGGAAAGGAGACTTCATGAGCCCTGAGAATGGATACTGGACTTTGTTTCTTAACAGTGAGAATGAGTATGCAGTATGGGATACAATACCAAAGTGTCTCAGACTCAGGGAGAAGGCCCAGAGGATTGGAATATATCTGGACTATGAGGGAGGACAGGTGTCATTTTATAATTCTGACATGTCTCATCTCTACACTTTCACTGACACCTTCACTGAGAGACTGTATCCTTTCCTCAGCCCTGGTAATAATAATGGGGGTAAAAATGCAGAACCCCTGAAGCTCTTTCACTTAAAACTGTAGTTCTGACTGAAAACTATTAGTGTATTACACAAAGGTTAAAAATGGTTCTGCTGTATCATGATTAGTTTTGCAAATTTAACATAGAGACTGAAAATATGTTAAAAAAAGTTTTAATCAGATTCATCAAGTATTGGTCTTAATGTGAAGGAAGTATATAAAATGATACATTTCACAGTAGTGAAACATAAAGACAAAATAATTTTTGAGAGGATATTCTTGTTTAATAACTATTTTGCCTCTGGGGATTTTATAATGTTCTGTATATCTCTTAACATGTTCTACTTAAATTAGACCTTGAATTTAAGATCTGAGCAGTTAGGGATGTTTTGACATGCACATTACAGCTGGCAGTTTGAGAGTGAACAACATAATGACTTTACATTTTGAAACTTATACTTTTAATTATCTTAAAGATAAAACATATAAAAGTAAATCACAATTCCAGTTTATTATTTTTTGTCTTCTTTTTATTGCTGTTAACTTGTTGTGTTTCTTTAGCCCCAGCTTGTATTTCACCCCTCTGTGTCTCATAATGGATCCCAATACTGTCTCTTACTGGCCATAATACATGCTTTGGCTATATAAGCAGGTACTGCCCGCTGCTACTTGCATGTGTCAGCGTGTTAAAAGCCTGGCCTCCCAAATAAAGACAGACTTCTTTTGTTGCCACTCAGAGAGAAGTATCACTGGTTGTTTTATATAAGCAAAAGCAATAAACAAACGGATCTCACCATCAGAAATAAAAAAAAAACTCACTTATTTTAATCTAAATACAAAGAGCAGAGCTTTGGAGAATAATCCCTTCTTCAGTGCATAGATAATACAGTTCAAATGCAGAGATATTTAAACACAGCACATGATCTCATTGCCCAGTCAGAGCTCAGCTTGTTATACAGAGAACCTAAAATTTAAAGACACAGCAACACATGGAAAAATTACATTCAAAGGCAACTTAAAAAGCACAACAGATACAGGCAGTCAATAGCAACATTCACTTCACTGTCATTTGCTTTTGTTGTATTTAAAGACTCTGTATTTGAACTGTGTTTTATATGCATTGAAGAAGGGATTATTCCCAAAAGCTCTGCTTTTTGTATCTTCAATTTTTTGGGGTAGGGGGTCACCACAAGCGAATTTTAATGATTGGCAGTATTTTTACCTTCCAGCTACATGCCAGACTTTGGTCCAGAAATGATTGTGTTGACACACATGAGGAGAGAAGACAGGACATACAGGTTGTGGAGGTTACTTAATGCTACCACAGCACCACCACCACAGCTTGGATTAAAATAATTTCTGTTGCTGATATCCGTTTTTTATTGTTTTTGCTATTTGTTATATTTAACCCATTGATTCAAATACTTAATTGTACTCCTTGAACCTGACTGTTTTATATAACCAGTCATTTGTAGGGTTGTTATAAGCAGTATTTTTATACATTCTATGCAACCACTGGTTACTTTTTCATGTACAGCACTGCATTGGTCTTTTATTATTATCTTCCTATTGGATTCTTCACCATGAGCTCAACACTTTTTGGTTACTACTGATATTAAGGATGTTATTTTCATAAGTTGTGAGCAACATTTTTTATGTACTACTTTTTTCTTGGCACTAGTAATCTTCTGTTTTACTGACCTCCATACTCTGCTTGAACTCCATTTACTTTATAGCTAACATTTACAATTACCGCTATTGCCTTTTGTGCCTGACAAAAGTGTAAATATTGTGTCTTACAATGGAAGTTTTAAATTACAGTTTCTGCTACATGTTAGCACCTACACACTAAGTATGCATAATTAAACTTCAAGCATGTGTGTTGCTTATCAGCAGACTTTTGACACTTCCTTATCAGGTATGACTAAACCTTATGCTATTAATGAATACTTCACTAAAAATATCTTTTGTCAACATTAAGCACATTTACGGGCATTTAGATATAAGCTTTACATGCTTCTATCAAGATTTTTTTCATGAGTATGTTTTTTTAACTATTGATTTTTTCCCCATGAGAATGTTTATATTAAAAAACAAAAAAAGCAGCTAGATGGAGAAAATACAGGTTTATTTATAAAATTAAGAAGAAGAAGATCCTTAAAAACAGCAGTACATGATTTTGTCCCGCCAGCAATACCAGAACTTCATCAGATACATTCAAAAAACCTAAAGACACCCTTAAGATAAAATCCAATCATAAATTCAAATAAAATACACACCCCGTCTCAGAGGCCAATCAGTAGTTAGCCTCATGACACACCCTCAGCACACAGTCTTCACTCACAAAAGCTACATGTTTCAAATTTGCATATACAAAGTAGCTAAACACAGTTCATTAAAACATTTTATACTCAATTCAAGTTAACATGTTGCAAATACAAATAGCATCTATCTCATGCAAGCTTTTCATTTTAGCAGACATACCAGAGATTCTGCTTCATTTAAACCTGGCCAAATCTGTGCTCCAAGTTGGTTCAGCTTTTTCAAGCAGGAGCGGCCATGCTCCACCTCTACCTGTAGTTTGCAAAGAATCCAACACAATAAACTTAAAATAATGCTCTTTGTGGGCATTAATATGTCTAGCCAATGCATTTGTTATTTTGTTATTATGGATGTCACTTAAATGTTCGCTAATTCTACATTTAAACTTGCGCTCTGTCTTGCCTACATAAAAACATGGGCAAGACTGACACAGAGCACAATACACTACTTTCATATAGTTGAAATAATGCTTACCATAAATAATAATGTTCATATTATTAATAAATACTTGTCCAACATCTAAAATGTGTTTGCACAAAGTGCAAGCTCCACATTTTCTCATATATCCTGCATTTTTGTTCGTTTTAATACGCTCTATTAGCTGCTTTAAGTTACAACCTTTTCTACATATTATTAACTAAGAAAGCAGCATGTAACATAGCCACATGACATTGACTGATAACGCTCAGTCTGTTTAATTTTCATTTTCTACTAGTTTGTTTGGGGAATGTTTTGAACTCTGCTATGTGTCTTAATAAAACAAAATAGGTGGACCTTAGAGTGAACCAAACAGTCTAAATATCTGTGTCTTAATAAGTTTTGCGATTCCATACTGACACTGATATTACCGTTGTTAAAATGGACATTTTTACCTATATTTACGTGAAACTGGTTTACTATGCTTTTAACTGATGAAACATATCTTAACCCAGATATATTACTAAAACATAGCTAGTTTTACTGAATTATGTATTCACCCTTACTATACAATCACTCAATGTGCTTTTGTACATTTTATTTTGTTATTGGTTCCAGGTTGCTCTACTGTTATTGGTTACATGACCATGTTTGCTACATTCTATTTGATGATGTCTACATTTTGTTAATGGATACTTTGCCAGCTCCACTGCATTTTCATTTGTTTAAATTTACCTAGCACTCATTGACTAGTGCTTGATGCTCCAACCTTAGCATTTGATAATTATTAACTCCACAGTTGTACAGCCTCTTTTCAATGGGATGTCCATTCTTTTATGATATTTTATTAGTTTATTGTATCTTTTGTATAGAGACACTCACTGACTGTAATTTTCCATTCTGATGAAGTTGTAATACTAAGTAAATGAAGAAAAGTGCTAAATTAACACAAGGATCTCCCTGTGTCCGTGTCTTTTTTTCATGTTTTTATTTTTTAATTTCAGAAGATGTTTGTTTTAATTTGCGTTTGCTCTTCCAGTTTTTCTCGGTTTTCTAGCATTTTTAAGAACCATTGGTCTGCAGTACAGGATGAGAGAGTTGCACAGTTTGATTACTGTTAATGGATGTGACTAAACTACAGTTAACAGTTGTTATTTCTTTTTTTGCGCTATTGCAGTTTTCATATGTCTAACATTCCAATTTTCCAAAGCTAGAGGTTAGTTTTATTGTGCCATTAAATCTATAATGTAAGTACTGATACTAATGCATGCAGAAAATTAACAGTGGTGATGTATTATTTGTTCATAGGTTCATAAGCAAGTGCTAGGCAATCAGTCTGCAGACCATTACAAGCCTACCCAAAATACTTAAGTCAAAGGTACCCTGCAACCTCAAGGAGTCCAAGACATGATAGATACGGGATAATTTGAAGCTGTCTATTTAATTACCTTAAGAAAGCTACTCTGCTTGATAGGTAGTCAAAATTTGTTCCAGGGTTGTGGCATATGAATCTGTTATATAACATTTTGTTTATTTGCTGATGAAGGTTTAGTTCCTTTAATGGTTTGTGCTATTCTATATAATGCAAAAATGAAAAGGATCAGGTTGTGATATGGATTTTAGTTGGAATCTTCCCCTCATAAAATTTATAAGGACTGAATAGCAGACGGTATCCTCTTCCTCTTTATGTCCTTCTCTTTCACCTTCTTCTACTGCTTCTTCTTCATTGTCATCATCAAAAAAGACAATTGAGTCCAGCTTTGCCAAAATATCAAGTTATAATTTACCAGAATCAGAAATGCCTTTTCTGTAAAATGCATGAGTGTAAAATTAAAAGATTTTTTGTTTATTTGCTGCATTTCACAGTGCTACATTTTTACATAATTATTGGTTGGACTTATACACCAGAATAAAAAAGTAGCTCCTGCTGTGATATGCCCTCAAATTTATATATATTTTTTCTGTCTTAGCTGACGACTCCCACTCCTTAACATAATCAACATGTTCACTCCTCTGTCATAGGTAAGGAAGAGGCACTCTTCCTTCTGGGTAAGAGCCCTGTACCTCATTTGTTCCTTGGCTAGAGGAGATAAGTAGCCCAATCATTCCCTCATAGAGGTAAAAGCTAGGTAGTAGGGAGGAGGCCAGTCTTCTGGACACAGCGAACACCTCTCTCTTCCTCGTAGAGATTTTGCTCCCAGTGGTAAGTCATTAGAGCTCTGCTAGTGCTGCTGACCATGGCGAACATGCATGCTCATCTCAGCCCCTGGCCATGCTTGAACTCTGTGGATGTTACCTTGTGTCACCCAAGCAGTTCACATGAACCACCTCTCTACCTGCAGGATGTTCACGCTAACAGTGGCCACTTACCCACCCCACACTTCTGTACAGACACCCTTGCTGCTAGTACAGCATAGACTGTGTGATAATCGGGCTTCATCCCACTTCTCCTTGTGAGTAAGCACCTTGTATTTTTTATTAATCTAAAATGGATAAAAGGTCAAGCTGTACTACACTACATTTGATAGGTAATAGACTGTGATGTTTCTTTCACTTATAAACTACTCTGGCAACTTATATACCCTGATCACCATAAGACAATTAACAAATAGCTTTGTTTGGGAAATCCTTGTACCCCTTAGTCTTTCTTGTATCAGAAATTAACAAGCATTAGATTTGCCTTTTATTTTAGTGACATCTTTGCAAAAACATTTAAAGGAAGATTCCTACTCAAATATGTTGCTTCCAAAATATCATCAAACAAGAATTCAGTTAAATAAGGTTTAAAGTGCTATGTATGACAAATGGATTATTATTTTCCCTACATTTAAGAAAATTTGGAAAAAGAGCAATACACATCTCCCATGCACACTCTTTTAAATGATTCCCAACATATAATACTTTTGCTCCACTTTGGTATTTTTAGGGTAGTACTTTTTTTTTCAACAATTGTATTAGCATCCAATAGCACAAACATTAAGAACCATGCAAGCCATATCACCAATATTAACAAAGATTGAAAGTATACAGACAGAAAATAAAATCAACTTCTTACCAAAAGACATTGAAAATGTTCCAACAATCCCAAAAAATATCCATCTATTTATTCTCACACAACTAAGACCACTCCCAATGCTGATAGATACAAAGAAGAAAAGTAATACCTGCAAGGTTCAATTCCCAGTGCTTAATGATGATAGCAAAGACAATTAAAGATACCTGTAGTCTCATCCAGTGTGCTACCACCCCATATCACTCACTCACTCACTCACTCACTCACTCACTCACTCACTCACTCACTCACTCACTCACTCACCCCATGATCTCCTGGCAGAGCCAAACCATATGGAAGTAGAAACATGCCATCTTTTACATTTCTAACAAGCATCACTAGTAGAATTTCTGCATTTATACAACCTCAAAGGTGAAATTTGTCATTGGTGAAGAGTCTTATACCATGTAAAGGCATATCGAGGCACACTTGACAGATACCACCATTGACCCAGTACTTCTTTCTTTTGTTCTACATCCAGTTCTTTACCTAACTGATACCTTGGAGTCCATACAGGACCACTCACCCTTCTTAATTAACAACTTGTAGAGGCAGCCAAACACCTTTAAGGTATTCTTTCATACTCCTTAAATCAGCAGTTGCATTCCCTATATCCAAATACTTAGATCTGTCTGTCTAACTGTTAATGAGCTATCATATACTGATTTCAAGTATTTACTGAATTTTATCCTATCTCATACTCTGTACATGTCTGTTATGAATCAAAATTCTTAGTTTCCTTGTTCAAAAATAACTCCATTAGAAACAGCCCCCCTCCCCTTATCCTGTCCTGCCAAAATATCTAGTAGCCATCTACACAGAACTAATCCTGGTCCTAGATTCTATCCCAAATTCCCCAATAGGGCCCTTTCTTCCTCCCATAAGTCTCCTCACCTTACCAGTCTTCCAATCTTCCTGGATCCAAAATCTTGCCTTTCCCATCCTAACTGGGATAAATCCTGTGCTCCTGAATAGTAAACAGCTCTGGAATTGATCACATAGAGGCAGGCAGCAGTCTTGCTTAAAGCATATGGGTTAAGACAATGGCAGAGGGACATATCTAAAAGTCTGATAACTGTAGACCTCCATTAGAGAATGATGCTACTAGCTTTTACTGGGCCTTCTAAGCATTCTAAAGTTCCTCAAAAAATTCATAATTAATTTCTGTAACTTCTGAGGATGTACACTGTCTGCATACAAATAATCTTAGCCAAACAAAACATCTTAATTGCATTAATTCTGAGCAGGAAGAGAAGATGCAAATTGTGACAAACCCTAAATATTGACAGTTAACAGCTGATCCTGATATACACCATGGACAATTGTGGATTGTTTAATCAGGGTGATTTTATGGCTAATATTAGGATGTGAAATCTGGAACAAACTGACCTATGAAAAACACTGTGTGTTATTTACCTGATTTTGCCAGTGAGGAATGTACAGACTCTGTAACACAGCATCAGGTGATTTTCTTTTCTGTTTTTATAAGTTTGTTAGTCAGGTAAGTGATCCGTTCTACATCATACACATTCACTCATGAACTGGATCATAAAGGCAATAAAGACATAATATAAATATTGACAGTTCAGTGTAGAGTAAATCTATTTTTGTAATTTAACAGTCATCTTTATTGAAAACATACAACTGACCATAACTGTAATATAACAATAAACAAGGCTAGTTAACACAACTTACATTTCCACTTGTATATACTTAAAAGAAAAATGTAACCATGAAACATTAATTTCTGGTCCTTGCAGTGCTTTGAAAGAGTATAAAGACAATGAAGAATACCCATACCAGAAGATCATTGTGAGACCATGAACTGTACCTGTGAAAAGAAAATCTAAACTGGCATAGACCATTCTGTGTTCATTTGTTTCTAACCCTTACAAATGCGTTAAAGAGGCAATCACTAGTCTAATCCAAGCCTAAGATATAACATTTAATTTATTTCATTACAGAAACATAAAAAGTAGAATAATTAATTAGTTTTCCAGCTGTATAGACCCCAAAAGAAAAAAGAAAAAAAAGCTACAATTTGTGATGAGCTGAGTCAAATATAACTGAAAAACAATGCCCTTCCCATTACTAACCCTTTTGTCATAGTAAGTGGTAGTATCATTTGGCAGCATTATAGAAGAAAATAATAGGAAACATAAATTCATTAAGTAAATCTAAGAAATTGTTAATATGCACAGTCAATACTATACTGTAGCAGCGACTTATGAGTCATACCTGTATGCACTTTGTATGTGAGTGTTTTATTTATCTAAAATGTTTCCTGGTATTTCTTTTTCTCTTTTTTATGTTGCAGTTTGTGTACGTGCAGGATCCCAAGGACATCCTAACCTTGTACCTGCCAGGTCAGGGAATGTTCACTATTTTCCTCTGCCTGCCAGGGAATGTCCACTCAGTTTCAGGGCAGTGGCTTCAGTTCTGTGGGCACCCAGGTGCAGTGCAGCCTGGAAAGCCATTAAAGGAGTGAGCTTCATGACCTGGCAGGGGATGTGGTGAATGGGTGGTTTACAACCTCACTGAATCAGTTGGTTGTGTCCACCTAGGGTATGGCGGCCTCCAACAAGTTAATGGGGTCCCCTGCTGGAGTTCCATAAATCCCCTAGCCCTAATTAGCAATCCCTTGTCCTCCGGGCAATGTGCAGTCCTTTTTAAGCCTTGTGCCTGTGTTACAGGTTCTCCCGCTTACTGCAACATAGCAAGGAGAAGGAAACCAATCAAGAACAGAAGGGCATACCCAACAGGAAACCCTACGTGAACTACCTAGACTCTCCTCGCTAAGCCTCACAGTGTAGGAGGTAACCTACTGTTTTTATAGGTATTAAACTAACTTTTGTGAGTGCTTAAAGTAGAACCTATTGTAAGGGTCAGCACACTCGAGGACCTACCCCTAGGCCATCTCCTACTTTCCTACTTGTTTTCCTCCTTTACCTCCTATCTTTAGGCTTAAATGTAACTCCCTTCTTACTCTACTAGAGGGCAGCAGAACTCAGAGCATGTAAAGTTGCTTCTTACTGCTAGCCAAACTCCTGTAGCCCTGTAGTGCAGCCTTCCTCTGTTATCCTTGCTAGTACCCTTACTGTATGTTATTACCTCCCTCTGTCAGATAGGTAAAGAATAAACCTTATTAGTGTCTATTATTAATAAACTTAAACCCCTCTGAAAAATAGGAAAGGAAGTAACCTTATTAGTGTTTATTATACATACACTAAAAAGCTTATTTGACTGTCCTTTACTACTCCTGTCCTAAAACTCCTTAATTAACTTTCTAAACTAGTTACTTTTCCTGCATTAGAACTCTTTACTATTACCTCTCTCTCCTATACATCTTTTCTATATGCTTACTCCTTTATGTCTTTTAATAAGTAATTATAGAAAGTGATACGTACCTTCTCTTAGCCTTTAGAACACAGTCTCACTGTATAACTGATTGTCTTCCAGCCTCTCTCAGCTGTACCCCGCTCCGTTTGCCCTGCGGGCTCACTCCGCTCCCCTACCCCCAATTCCCACCCACCCCCAGTAGTCCTAACCTTATACTTCTCTTACCACACCCCCTCCCTCATCTTACCAACCCTACTCACCAATCTATTTACTAAAGTATCCATGCCCATCCCAGTTATCTATCACTTCTTTTAGCCACTCCTTATTGTAACTTACCACACCCCTTCTTCCTTCAGCCACTAACAATTTGTTCTCTCCTCTCTTTACTCTTCTCATTCATTTCCTCCTTGCTTTCTACATCTCCACTCAACTCCTAAAACTTTTTATACATAATCTCTAAAGATGCCTTTAACAGTAAAAACAAACATTACCAAATCCATACTCATAACCATACTATCAATTGCCCTGACCTATGCCTATATCCTCAACACCTTTGAAGAACCATACTACCACCATTTAACTACTCTCCTAAACAGACAGCAATACACACTTCTATACTACCTATTAGTCAAATTAACATCAACTCAACTCCCAGCTATCTACTACATAAATACCATAGACTCTCCCACATTAAATACAATATACCCACAGTAAAGAAAGTGAAATATCTAACCAACTTTATTAATAACTCTGCATTAAGACTCATTAAACCCTCCTTAAAAGATGGTGACATCCACCATAACCCTGGCCCTACCAGTCCACCTACCCTAATAACCCAGCCCCTATTCCCCAACTCTTTCCTAATAGGACATCTGAATATCTGCAGCCTTAATAACAAAGTAACCCATCTCCATGCCCTTTTAGATACCCATAGCTTTGACATCCTCTGTCTGACAGAAACATGCTTAAAACATGAGACCAAAGACAATGAAATCATTCCCCAAGGGTATAATGTACTGAGACAAGACCGTATAAAAAGTAAGGGTGGGGGAGTAGCAGTCTTATTCAAAGACGGACTTCATATCTCCACTTTACCATTCTACCCACCTCAAGATAGTAAGGCAGAAGTACTTATCACCAGATTTCAAATCAACCAAAACAAACTCTGTATATCATCTGCATCTACCTACCACCCGGTGATAATATCAGTACTATAGAGTATATTCTAAGCTGGGTGTCCTCAACTTACCCCCAAGAAACTATTATACTCAGTGATTTTAACACTTATTGGAAAACTGTCAATGCTGATAATCCTGCCTCCCATATCAACCTTCATGGCTTCAGTCAAACTATCACCTCTACAACCAGAATCAATAAACCAAACAAAAAAGAGAGCACCCTAGACTGGATACTTATAAATAGACAAAAACAAACTTACAATGTAGGAACTCTACCTGACAATGTTAGTGATCATACTTTAACCTACATCCTTAGGCATAAAAATGATATCTCACTTCCTCCCATATACAGAGTTGTACATACCAACAAACACTTTAACCCAGTATCATTCCAAAATGAACTGAGTGCCTGTGACTGGAACCCCTTAAAAACTCTACCACTTAAAGAGGCTGTCAATTATCTTAACTCTAAATTCCTATCTATCCTTGACAGGCATGCACCCAAAAGGTCCATCAGAATGAAGGCCAAACCAGCCCCCTGGCTTTCCAAAGAAACCAGAGAAAAATCTTACTTAGGAAAAAATCCTGGGATAAGTGGAGAGCTAACAAAAATATTTCTGATCAACAAAATTTTAAGCAACTAAGAAATAATACAGAAAAGGCAATACTCATGGATAAAAAGAACTACTACTGTAAACTACAGCAAAATCACCAAAACAACCCCCAGAAGGTCTGGTCTGATATCAATAAACTCCTTTCCCCAGGGCACTCTCGTACACCTACCTCACTTCAAGCAGACCCAGATACCCCCCATCAAACTGCCAATGCCTTCAACTCCTTCTTTACAGAAACCATACAAGCACTAGCTAGTCAACTTACTCCAGACAACTCAAGCCTTCCCAGCTCCATACCCAGCACTCTACCAGCATTCTATATGCAACCAATCTCTACCACTCTCATCTACAAACTCATTCAAAAACTTAAGCCTTATACTCCTTCTGCCGACCAGCTACCTTCTGAATACTTCCAAAAAGCAGCCAAAGTAATTTCCTATCCCATATCCATCCTCATAAACAGAACCATTAAGGAAGGAATAGTTCTAGACATCTGGAAAATCTCCCATATTATCCCCCTTCACAAAGGTGGTAACTCAAATGATTATTCTAACTACCGGCCAATAGCTCTTTTATCACCCTTAGCAAAAATCATGGAAAAATGCGTTCACTAACAACTTTTAAACCATTGAACTCAAAATAACACAATAGTTAAGTGCCAGCATGGTTTTAGACCATCACATAGCACCACTACCACCCTGTTATCCTTTACAGATGTTATAAATAGAAATCGCAATAACAACAACCTCTCATCAGCACTCTTTATTGACCTCTCAAAAGATTTTGACATGGTAAACTCTACCCTTCTTATCAACATTATTGAATCCTTTTCCCTTGCTTTCTGGCTATTAAATTGTTCATGTCCTACCTAACCAAAAGACAACAAGCAGTTCTCTGGGAAAATAATATATCATCCCTTCTACCAGTCACCCTCGGAGTCCCTCAAGGCTCTATTCTGGGCCCACTTCTTTTTTCTCTTTTTATCAACGACCTCCATGTATCAATCCCACAAGCCACCTGCATTCAATATGCAGATGATTCAACATTAATATGCTCGGCAAGCTCCCCATCTGAACTACATTCTCTGACTCAGAGTGTATTCAACACAGTTGAAACATGGTTCACAAAACGTTGCCTCCTTCTCAATGTTAAAAAAAAACAAGCTCCTTCTGTTTACACCCACCAGTAAGTCCTCCCCTATAGATTCCTCTGTCATTTCCAATAATCGCACAACTGTATACCCTGACTCTACCACCAAGTTGTTAGGAATTACTATTGACAATAACCTTATGTTTGATATGCACATAAATAATACCGTAAAAACTGTCAACAGAAAAATAGGCTCCTTATATCGAATCAAAACTTTCCTAACTCCAATAGCCAGAACCAAGATTGCACACTCCCATTTAATTTCAACTCTTCTATATGCCTGTCCCATATAAACTAACCTGAAAAAAATTACCTTGTCAAATGAGCTCATGCCTACAACAGCATCGCCAGATTTGCCACTGGCAATCCCTTTAGAACTCACCACTGTTTAAATCTAATGCAGCTAGGCTGGCTTGAACTTCAAAACCATCTGAATATCTCCCAACTAACCATTGCCCACAAGATATTTTATCAACCTAACAGCACTCCTATATTATCTAATCTCATAATCCCCTATAAAAATCTAAACTTCCTACGCTCTTCTAGCAAACTTCTAGCTAGCATAACCAAGACTAACAACACCGCTGGTGATTCCTTGTTTTCTAACACAGTGGGAAAAAACTGGAACCTACTCCCCAACGAACTAACCTCACTTTCTTCCTTGCCTTTCTTTAAACAAACCTCAAAAGACACCTTAAAACAACCTGGTTATGCCCCTGCAGTAACCCTGACTAACCTTCTGGTTTTGCTAATATTATTTCTGCCTCCTACTATATATTCCAAACTCTAATGCATACTTTTTGAAGCAGAACAGGAACTGGTGAACACAATAGAACATACTGGTGGAATCTATCCTGTTGATTATCACAAAACATTCTTATTTTCATAATTTTATCATACCCTTTTGTCACTTTTATTTGTGTAAATAATTTAACACATACTTTTGTCACTTTTATATTAGTGTAAATACCATCTTTTATCTCCATTTTTTATTCACTGTTTCTTGTATTTTTTATTGAACTACTTTTATTTACTATGTATCAACTATGATTTGCATCGTTTGTATTGTATTTCAAATTTATAATCAAATTGTTTACTACTGGAGCTTTTCTCCCCGGGCCTCTACTGAAAATGGAAATATATCCAGTTAGACTAGCCCGGTTAACAAATGTAAAATAAATAAATAAAAATTATTTGAGGTTCTCTAGATGAGAGTTTGGCTTGATCCAACATCTCTTCACCATCAACCTTTTGTGTCTGTTTGCCATTGTTGTGTCTATCTACTCCCATCTTGTCAGTCCGCCATACTGTTCCTGTTTGTCTTGTCTGCCTTTTATGTTGTCCTCATTCCTTAGGTCTTAATAAGCTTCAGTCTTAAACATTCTTCTCTTACTCCTTCCCAACTTTACTCTTATGCAAAAAAATTGAAACCTAGGACAGTCTATCCTCCAGCACAACTCTCTTGATGTCATTGTGTGTGTGTGTGTGTGTGTGTGTGTGTGTGATGTCATTTTGTGTGTGTGTGTGTGTGTGTGTGTGTGATGTCATTTTATGTGTGTGTGTGGGTGTGTGTGCATGCATTTGTGTGTGTGTGTGTGTGTGTGTGTGTGTGTGTATGTGTGTGATGTCATTTTGTGTGTGTGTGTGTGTGTGTGTGTGTGTGTGTGTGGTGTGTGTGTGCGTGCATTTGTGTGTGTGTGTGTGTGTGTGTGTGTGTGATGTCATTTTGTATGTGTGTGTGTGTGTGTGTGTGTATGTGTGTGATGTAATTTTGTGTGTGTGTGTGTGTGTGTGTGTGTGTGCATGCATTTGTGTGTGTGTGTGTGTGTGTGATGTCATTTTGTGTGTGTGTGTGTGTGTGTGTGTGTGTGTGTGTGTGTGTGTGTGTCTGTGTGTGTGTGCACCTTGTCTTCACACTCTCCAATTTCCAGCTGTCTTATCTTCCCATTTCCAGCCTTATAAAGTACAGATCAGGATGTCCACATAAGGATACCCATACATTCAGTACACAACACCTTAAAATCTTTTTTATATTCACTTCTGCATGGCTGTGCTGAACACTGATCTCCATCAAGTGCTGACAATGTACACCAGCTTAAACAAGTCTGTGCACACCTCCAAATTATGAAAAGGGAAAAACGTGTTTGGCAACTTACTCTGAAAACTTTACATTTATAAAAAAAGACCACAGTATTGCTACTTTACTTTGCAAATTTTAAGGCAGCCCAAAATATTGTGGGCATGTCTGTACTAACTCTTCACTTTCTTATAGTCAGTGCCATTGACTAACACTGGCAATATTTGCATACAGATGCAGCGGCATTCTGTGGAATTTGCCCTTCCTCACATGCAAACCTACGGATTATGAGTGTGACACTATGTTCTGTAATGTAGTCCATAACTATGTAGCAATTCTTGATCATTTTAATGTAAATACATCACAGAAATATTCTAACCTCCTTAACAAAATACTGCAACAATTTAGTTTAGTGCGAATAATATAGTCTGGCAGAAGAACAAATATAAAACCAAGTTACAGCTGTACATTAGAATTAGTTTTAGCCAATGTACAGCATCATGTCTTCACATTGAAGCACCTCCTAAAGTGACCAATCAGCAGTTAAAGTAACTTTACCGTTTTGAACAAAACATCTCCTCCACACATGGTCACAGGAAGATTCTTCACCAGTAATAAGTCTCCTATGCTATCCAGTATGATAAATGTAACATACTGACTTCCTATCTATAATATTATGGACCCTTCTGTAGCACTAGATCACTTCATTACTCTATTTACCATATACCCCTCATGAAAATAAGACTTAGAGCACAAATGTTGCTATAAATTAAAAACAAAATCAGAATCAGAGATGATACCTGCACAGCCAAGAAATGCAATACAGCTTAACACCCAAACTTTCCTCATTCTTAAAAAACATACTGGAATTGCTACAAACTCTGTAAAAGTTACATTCTTTAGACAAAATAAAGAAATTAGCCGGACAAAACCCAAGTTTATTCTGTAAGGAAATAAAACAGTTAACATGGGCAAGCACTGCTTTATATACAATTAGAAATGTATTGGCCAATACAAGCCACTTACCTTTTGCAAATGAATATGCTCATTATTCATGTGAGCAAAGCATAGAGGAAATAATGGATAACTTTACATCAGATGATACTTCCCCAGTGGAACATGGGATTCTACTTCCACTCTTCGGTACCCATCCTCCTGTTCCATCACATTCCTCTTCTGTCAAATATCAGCAAAAAGACAAACCCCGGGATTCATGAAGCTTGTGCCAGGCGCAGGTGCAGCGTAGGCAGTCTAATGCAAATATGGCCACCGAGCGATTCAGGTATGATCCAATTCCACATGCACTACCAGCATACGCCAGATCTGCACAGCTCTCGGCTCATGTATGCTAATCACCCCATGCGCGGTAGTGCAACATGCAAATGAAGATACATAGCAATTCATGAAGTGGTGCAGGCATATCGTAAGCATACAGAAATGTAAACCAAAAAAAAATGGTTTACATTTTTCCAAACAGAACATTGGAGCCATGAAAGCGGACCAAACTTACATATTACAAAGTTAACATATGCCAATGGCTAAATATACAGCCAATGGCATAAAAAAACATGCACAACTCATAAAAAAATAACACTTAATGTCATGGCCACTCTAATGCAAAGTACAACCGCAGGGCATGTGTGCGCAAACAGGAACATAAGGAAAATATATACAGATGTCATAAAATTGCAATGTAACACAAATCATGATTTTGCCGTAACAGTCAATGGTATGGATGCTACACCACAACCAAGGTGCAAGGGTTGCTAAGGGTCTCTGACAGTGTTCGGAGTGGTAACTATGAATTAGTAGTCAATGTCATGAAAATGAGGCAAGTAATACTGAATCGCAAATGTCCCGCCGGCCTAAGGATGTACCACACGACGCAGCGGTACAACACCGAGGAGTGGCCTGGAGGTATACATGACATCAGCAGAGGGATGTGTCACCATAGCTGTAAGCACATTCGAGCATTGCTAATCCGGGTTGCCCATTGCTAAGCAAAGCTGCAGGATAGAGGTGTGGATGTAGCCATAACTTTGCTTAGCTGAGAGCACACAAGGTGACCGAAAGCGCATGTGTGACTGAAAGCGCATGTGTACATGGATCACATTGCGCTCGAAACCCGGTAAACGGCTGCATGCGGCGTGCACCACAGCTGAAACTGGAAGGTTACGGGAAGACAATAAGGAAATGCTGCAGTAGGGTAATTGGAATACAACTGAGTAATTAACACCTATTAACTCACAGTGGGCCATTTACGGTAGCTAACAAGGCTGCTAGTAGCAACCTGCAGAACAGGACAGGGGAGGTGCCGGATTGCAAAGAAAAGAGAACTGTCACAGCAGAGCAAAGCAAACCTACAGTAGATCGGCTATAGAACACATTTTGCAACACAATCCTGGGTTGGGAAAGTACAAAACAAGAAAGCAGGCTGTTGGATGCATGCCTGACAATGGGAGGGGAATCGTTTTGAAAAGTGAAGGCAAGGGCAAGAGGTGATCCATGGCAGCTAAATGTAATTCAACACCAAAGGCACCACAATAGTAGTACCTGCAGTAAAACACATAAGTAAGATACCCTGCAGCCCTGATTGTACATACACACCCTATGACATCATCAGCTTCCAAAGCACAATAGTATAAAATGTGAAGGCACCTCACACACACTCGTGTATTCCCAAACACTGCACCATCGGTGTAAACAGATGGGGAACTTTTACAATGTACATGTTGGGAGCTGTCATGGCTGTGATTCATCAGCATGTGTTGGAGACTGAAGGTGGTATGAAGGATGATGCTGAAAACCACCACAGGCCCCAGAAGAGGAGAAGAGTGTTCAGACCAAGGGTAACCTACCAGGGGCTACATGATCTGGAGATAGTAGAGCGTTACAGGGTGGACAGGGACATCATACAGCAAATCATTGAGCTGTGCCAGCCACGCCTCAGAGCCAGAAATAACAGAGGGGGACCCATCCCAGTGGACATGAAGGTATGTGTAAGCTTGAGAATACTAGCCACAGATATCTTTCAAAGGCCAACTGAAGATATGGTGATCTCACAGGCATCAGCATCCAGGGTACTCCACCAGTTCTTGGATGCCATGTTACCACATGCCAATGAGCATATATACTTCCCCAAACTCGGGAGGAGTCGGCCAGCAATATTCGCATCTTCCACCATGTGGCAGACTACCCAGAGGTACTGGGTGCAATAGACTGCACGCACATACATATCAAGTCACCACCCGGTGAGCATGGTAGGCACTACATAAAACGCAAGGGATACCATTCCAACTGCCAGATCATGTGCAATGCCCAGGGCATTATCACGGATGTGTGTGCTGGCAGCCCTGGAAGCTACCACGATTCCCACATCTGGCATGCCTCACAGCTGTACCAGGTATTTGTCAGGGGTGACATCCCATATGGCCAACTTATGGGGGATGCTGGCTATGCACTGGAGCTGTGGATGATGACTCCCATCAGAAATGCATACACACCCATGCAAGAACGCCATACTGAGGCACACACACAAACCAGAATCTTCATAGAGCGTGTGTTTGGGATGCTGAAATCATGGTTCCGTTGCTTGGACATATCTGGTGGAGCCTTGCAGTACTCTCCAGGCATGTGTGCCCACATCTTAATAGTATGTGCCATGCTACATAATATGATCCTGCGGAAAGAGCTGCAGCAGGGACATAATGGTGAAGGTCCTCACAGCCCACCGCAATTGCCAAGGGCACCACAGGCACAGAGGGATTCAGACTATGAACACCCTACCCTGTGCCAGCCCCAGTAGGCAGACGGAGGCATGCCCAATATGCCCATGCCTTGGCAAAGAGGGAACGTATAGCACATACACTGACAGTGTAGGCCCCTATGGACTGACACACTTCACCTGCACACACAGTAAAATGGATGGCACACACACATGACCACCTGTAAATTGTCATGTATAGGTGGTCTACTGTGTGCATCCTACATAGGCAGCCCACAACAATTGCACACACAACAGCTATTGGTACAAGGTAAGTCAACAACTGAACAGTAAATTAAGCTAACAGCATGTGTTGATACTGTATGTATAGGTTCCTAGGTACATTGGTAGGTACATGCCTAACTGTCAGAGGCCATTCATAAGCCTAGCCAAAATGTGTCTGCTGTCGCCACCCCATTGATTAACTAACTGTCCCTCTGTGGAGCAGAGCCAATTGTGGGATCCCTGGGGTGTAACCACTGTTCCCCACCCACTCTGTAAGGATTCCCTGGTATGTTAATGAGGGGCTCCATATAATGTAATCAGGGATGTAGTTCCAAAGCATGGGGAGTACCCATGACAGGTATCTGTCACCCCAGCATTCTCCAGTTATGGTTGTGGCAAGGTGTAGCACATTACAGTGTGTGGCTCACTGTGACATGGATTCCCATAGCTGGAGCACATCCATTAAGCATCACTTGGACATATCATTAATAGGTATCATCCATATGTAAACTAACTGAGTTACACATTTGTTTGCAGTATGGAGGAACAGCCGTAGTACAGTCCACATACTAAACACCATAACACTTGTACATATCCCAGATGCCCCAGTGGTAAAGCCACTGACTGTCTTGTGCATGTTCCCGGTTCCACGACCTACAAGGGCTGTTAAGTAATTCTGATGTCCCGAATAATGGATGTTGGATGCAGGTCATTAGAGCATGTTTAAGCACATGTTAGTGAGTTTTTGCGCTGGCAAGTGCTGGTAAGCGTCATTTAAACATGACTACACGGACATGTGCAAAACAGGTCTAACCTTTGCTGAATATTGTGCAGATCACGGGCAAAGCTGCCCAGAACCACTGAAATGTGCGTTATTTACCCTTGTACTAATAGTGCCTGCTCGGACAGGTAAAACGACCACTGCCAGGAGTAGAACACGCAACCATGTACACAATCACCTACCACTAAGCTACCTGAGGTGTACCAGCAGCAGGTGTATATTGTGACAGGTTAAAACACAAAAGGGCAGAGTTTGGGAAATAGTATACACCGCCATGTACCTAAAGAAAGGTGTGTTCTCTCTCTCTCTCTCTCTCTCTCTCTCTATATATATATATATATATATATATATATATATATATATAAAATATATAGAGAGAAAGGGTGATAGAGAGATATATGTTGATATATACAGATATACATATATATGCAAATATATAGATAGGTTAACAACATCTACACAACGATGGAGGTACATATAAATAGGATACTACCAAATACCGAATGCTTTACATACCGACATGCATAATCACGAGGCTTAAAGACCGAAAGACCACAGTACCGGAACACTAGAACCACGAGTACTACTATCATGATGTTAAGGGACATTTAGTTAGTGCTTCTGGTGCTGCGGTCCAGGTAGGTACTGTGTTTAAGTGTGTTTCTGATTGCTGTAGTGTGTGTAAGTGTGTGTTCTGAGTGTGGTGTGTGTTTCCGGGGGACTGTATTGTGTGTTTGTGGGTTTGCTTCGTGTGTCTGTTTGTGCTATCTCAGAGGTAGATTATTACAGTAGGTGTGGTGTGGGGGGCGCAGCCACACACATGGGGTGTGTATGGGGCATGGCCACCTGGCCATACGTAGTGTAGCATGGTTTGTTTGGATGTGATGGGTAGCAGTGTGTCTGTGTTTGCGTGTGTGTGTGTTCTGTATTTGTGTTAGTTCTGGGAGTTTGACTGTTCAGTATTGTGGGGTTTGGGAGTCTGGGAATGGTAATGTGGTTGTTGGAAGTGTGTGCATTCCTGAATCCATGGGTATGCCGTATACAGTGGTTGAAGTCTTCAAATATGTGCACAACATGGACCATAGCAATCACACATTCCACCATGACCGAACGTTATGAACAAAGGATATGGAGAGTATATATGTCTATACACTATTACAAATTTGTGCTATGGACATGAGCTAAAGATAGGGTTACCACCTGTCCCACCTTGCATGAGGCAGTCCCTCTATGTGCGTTAGTGTCCTGACCAAAATAAGTACAAATACTAATGTCCTACAATCTCAAGACATTTTGCATGTTTAATATTTAATGTAATTGTTGCATAAAATAGTCATCTGTATCTAAAATACCTACATGTAACAAGAAACATGATAAGCAAGTAAACCGCTACAAGAATATAAGCTTTTATATAGGCATATATGTAAAGTTCTATACTTTGTGCTGACCGTGGGTATGTGTAGGCCTCTAAAATCCAATGTGTGTCCTGCAAATGGCCCACTATGGCCATTTGAAAAGGAGGCAACCCAAGCCAAAGAGGCTCAGTCACCAACACAATTCCAATGAGTGCAAATATCTGTGAGAGAAATACACGAGACAGCTTTCATGTAGCAACATTTCATTACATACCGATGTATTTCCGAAGGGATTGAAGGACCAACGTCACCTGCATGCTATACAGGAACCAATTAACAATGGCTTAATGAATAAACCTGCAATAACCATAGTATTAGTCTACTAAATGATAGGTCTTCAATTAGGGAAGGAGCCCTCACACACATATGGAATATGTATAAATGCAGTTCCTACACACCTTCATCTGCTATGTACACCCACTTACATCGCCCCCACACTCAAAACAATTGCAATACAGACTGTAATAAAATCACAAACATCCACTCACTCTATGACATCTGCAGAAGCCTTAACATACCTTGTGAGAGACACACTATAATGACCCTATGTGAAATTGTTGCTGTTCTACAATGGAACAGACACCGATGTTACAGGGTTTGGTTGCAATAATCCCGTATCAGATGGCTGATATAACAGCTACACTCACATGTAGAACTACATCCTCTAGCCATTACACACACTCCACGGGGACCATGAAGTTAAAATATCTCTGTGTGTCTCCATATAGCTGTTGCAATTCATCACAAACAACATATCCAGGCCATCTTCCTCGAAGGTCGGGCAAAGGGACAATGCCCAAGTGGAGTATTCAATTATACCCCACTGTTTCCATGTAATTGGCTAATGGAGTAGCTGCACAGCTGATGTGCATGTAATCATCTACTCCGTAACACCAATTGGTGGCAGGATACCCATGTTACTGGTATCTTCGTATGAAAGGATGTCTTGTCATACATTCATAGGTTCATAGGTTCATAGGTTCATACTAGGCTATCTGCCCTAGGGCATTTATAAGCCTAGCCAGAATGTGTTTGGCTTTCGCCACCCATTTTAAATTTATTTTGCTATGCCCTTTTTCGAGGTTAGTATACTGTGCCTCTGTCTAACAGTGACACAGAAGTGATACCCGGGGTAAACCTACGATCTCCCATCCACTCATCAAGATTCCTCTTGAAGAGAGTCAATGAGGGACTCTGCCTAACCTGGACTGGGATTTTATTCCAGAGTGAAGGGAGCCTCTGGGTTATGAATCTGTCCCTCCAGCATGTCCTATTTATTTCAGTGCTGAGGTTCAAGTCTCTCGAGCGCGTAGCTCAATGGGATTTGGATTTTCTGAGGTGCAGCATGTCCATTAATTCCGGGTTGGACGTGGCTTTATACATCAGGCACAGATCGCCTCTGAACAGGTGGCATGCCACTGAGTAGAGCTGGAGTTTCTTTAACAGGGCAGCATATGGCATCTGTTTGAGCCCTTTGATCCTCTTGGTGAGATACTTTTGGGGTCTTTCCAGTTGCTGCAGATGTCTGGTAAGGTACATCCCAAAAGGGGTATTGTACTCAATTATGGGCTTGATGAGGGATGAGTAAAGAGGCACGATGACCTCCCCTGATCTAGATGTGAATCCCTTCATGATTAGGTGGGCTATATAAAATGTTTTTCTAACCACTTTGGCCACATGGTTGTCAAATGAGAGATTGCTATCAACTTGGGTCCCCAGGTCCCTAATTACTTCTTCTGTACTTAATGGATTACCACCTATGTGGTAATTTGTGCACTTTGTTTTGCCAAAGCGGATGACTATACACTTTTTGGCATTTAGCTTGAGGCCATGGCTCTGGCACCAGTTGTCTGTTTCTATGAGGCCCTTTTGGAGGATGCTTGTGTCGGCTGGAGAGTCGATTATGGTGCCCAGTTTGCAGTCATCTGCGAACTTGGTCAGCCACAGTCCTTCCGTGTTGGCCTGTACCTCCGAGAAATATATACCAAACAAGAGAGGTCCCAGGACTGAGCCTTGTGGGACACCACTTGTAACTGGTTTGGAGTCTGTCATGGCTCCAGCAATTCTAACCATGTGGGTTCTGTCCTTGTGCCAGTTTGCAATCCATCTAGTGACATAGGGGTTTATATTTAAGCTGGTGAGCTTATCTATAATGCTCGAGTGGGGTATTGTATCGAAGCCTTTTGCGAGGCCCAGGTAGGCTGTGTGGACCACCTTCCCCTCGTCAATGGCCTTGGTGACTAACCATATGTACATACGAGAAAACCGTTAAAACAGAAAACGAATAGGACTTATATTATCATCAACTCAGGATACTAATAAGGTATGTAGAACACTCAGTATGTTAGTGTATGTAGTACCTGTTCTGTATTAATTAAAGTGTACGCAATGCATATAGTGGGAAAAGGTATTATGTAGTGATGTATTGTTGAGCATAGTAATGCTCATAGAAATTGTGTGTACTGCTGTGGGTCACAAGGTAAACACCTCATACACCACAAGGGATGCTACATAAGGACTTTAAACACAACAATTCCACTCCAGCCACTGTCAGTGGCAGGGTTTGTCCAACAAGTATGTGCCATAACAGGGGATAATATATATGTTGATATACTGTAACAGTAGGCATATGTATGGACGTATAACTGAGAATAACATGTCTAAGGTGGTCCTGCTGTGCAATTATGATTTGCATTGTTGGATATTGTGGCAAAAATGTGAAATGTACAGTATTGTAGGTAGATATGTCTAACATTTTACATAGCATTACTGTTATATTATGCAAACATCAAGTATGTCTATTGGCATGTACAATACACAATAACAGGATACATATGACTTGTAGTCACCAGACAGTGTATCAGCATGATAACTAATTGAAATGGAAGAGCTAGTCAATTATCCATGCACAAAGGACATGTAATAGCTTCATAGGTTCATAATTAGGTACTATGCTGTCTGGCCAAGTCCATTCATAAGCCTAACTACAGTGTTTTCACTTGCGGCACCTCCCTAGGTTAGTGTCCTGTGCCTGTGAACAGCAGAGCCATTTGTTTCCTACGCCTCTGTACAGCAGAGCCACTGCAGTGATCCCTGGTGTACATGTCTGTCTCCCATCCACCCATCGTGGTATCTCTTGAAGAGTGCTAGTGAGAGTCCCTGCCTAATGTACATAGGAATCATGTTCCAAAGCATGATGAGTGCCCGGGTCAGGAATGTATCCCTCCAGCACATCCTAGTCATTGTTGCATTTAGGTACATATCCCAGAGCATGTGGCTTTCAGTGGCTTTTGCTTATGTGGAGCATATCCATCAATATTGTTTTGGACATGGGCCTTGTATGTTCAGCAGAGATCACGTCTGAGTATGCGGTATGCAAATGAGCACAGTTGGGGGTTCTGTAGTTGGGCTGCTTACGTCATCCTTCGGAGGTCAGTATTCCTCTTGGTGTGTTAATGTTGTGGTATTTAAAGCAATTGCTGTTGTCTTGTAAGGTACATCCCAAATGGGATGTTGTACCCTTTAATGTGTTTCATATGTCATGGGTAGAGAGGCACAATGGCTGCCTTTGTTCTGGCTAAAAACCCATTAGAGATTAGGGTGGCAATGTAGAAGGATACCCACACCACCTTGGCAATATGGTTATCAAAGGAGTGGATGCTATCTACATGGGTTCTAAGATCCCTTATTTTGTCTTATGTATGTAGGGGACTACCACCTATGTGATAGTCCGCGGGTGATTGGTATAATCTAAAGGAGATGTCTATACACCTTGTGACATGCAGCTTGAGGCCATGTTATTGACACCAGATATCCGTTCCAGTGACACCCTTATGGAGGGTGTCTGTATCAGCTGGTGAGTCAATCATGGCCCCTAGTTTGCAGTCGTCTGCAAACAAGTCCTTCTGTGCTAGCCTGTACCTCAGAGAAGCATATACCGAACATGAGGGGACCTATGACTGAAGACTGGGGAACGCCAATTGTAACTTGATTTACAGTAGGAACTAGGGTATGCTACCCTCACTGTGTGGGTTCTGTCCGTGAGCCACTTTGCATAACATCTCATGACGTAGGGGTTGATGTGCAGGTGGATGTGTATGCTGGCAATACCAGAATGGGAAATGGTGTTTAAAGCATTTGAGAGGTCAAGGTAGGCTGTGTGGACCTCCTTACCCTCATCTTCTGCCTTGGTATCTGTCACAAAAGACTCCACCAGGCTTCGGAGGCATGGTCTGGCCCTAAAAAATCCAAACTGGGTGGGATTAAAGGTTTGGAGGCCACCAATGTCTCTGTGAATGAGATCCATGATGATGTGCTCCTTAGCCTTGCAGAACAGTCTAGTCAGGTGTATAGGGCAATAGTTCCCCTGGTCCATTGTGGCGCCACCTTTGTGGAGTGTGATAACTGTTGCTGTGCACCATTCAGGGGCCACAATGCCTGATGCAAGGCTATTAGTGAATATGGTGCCCAAGTGGGGAGCCATTTCGTTCTGAAGTTCATGGAAATCTCAGCCTGAGA
The DNA here is from genome assembly GCF_019279795.1 of Protopterus annectens. Lineage (NCBI taxonomy): Eukaryota > Metazoa > Chordata > Ceratodontiformes > Protopteridae > Protopterus > Protopterus annectens. The sequence continues at coordinate 1,499,723,979 of NC_056744.1, read as the reverse complement.
TGTACGGTCACATGGATGCTGTATTCCTGGCTTTAGAGAGTGCAGCTTTGAACTGCGTAGTTGTGATCGTAGGGACTCTGCATTGTTCCTGTATAGATATGGGCCCTTTAGGGTGTGAGAGGGGTGTAAAGTTAGCACTGAACCTATCTGCTAGGATGTTGCCAATATCAGTCGGTTCTGTAATGTTCATGCCTAACTGCTGTATGTCAGAGCAGATGTGGGTATCGCCATTGAGAGTAGTGACATACCTCTAGAACGCTTTGTGGTAGTCCATGGAATTATTTGCGGTAATGTTTACGTAGCTAGTTTTAGAGGATGTGATAAGGGATCTCAGATTCCTACTGAGGCTGACCAGGGCACTCCTCCACTCATGGGATTGTACTCTACTTTGCAACAGTCTTCTCCTTCTGTTGTACATTATGTCCATGGCAGTGGACTACCAGAGTGGCGTCTGTTTTCTGGTGGGTACTGTCATGGCTCTGTTTGGGATAGCATGACCGATGCAGTTGTGTAAGTGCTAATTAAGTGCAGTTGTGTATGATTCAGCAGTTGTAACTGTATTGTCCATCTGCACGGGTGTCATGATGTTTACTACTGCTGTCATAAGAAGCCTGAATTTGGCTTTGTAGAAATATTGTACTGTGTTTTCCATAAAGGGTGTGGTGCCAGGATGTGGATAACAAGGGTGATTAGCGTACGTTCTGATCTGACCAACGAGGAGATAACCCCAGGTGTGGAACACCAGTCACACATGTTGGTAATGACCAGGTCTAGAAGATTGTTGGCCCTGGTGGTAGTGTGGATAGGTTGATCCAGGCGATTGGAGGTTATGAATCCCAGAAATCATTGGCCTAATGTGTCGGTACATGAGTTAATGGTGGGGTAGTGTCAGTCACACATCAGTAGTGTCTGTTTGAACACTACTTTCCAGTACACCAAGAAGTGAGGACCGTTAACCATGGGGTATGGTGTGGAATCTGTAGCAAGCTACAATTTGTATAGCAGTTATGGCCAGAGTTAGTTACATTTGGATTACCTCTGATGCATTGTGCTAAGCAAAGAGCCTGGAGGTATGGATATCCTTGGGAAATATGGACACACCTCCGCCGTTGGTGTTCCGGTCCTGGTTACATGACTGAAAGGTGTGTTATGAGTAATAGCCTGGTAGGGCAGGGGTGCTCTCAGGAGCCTAGAAGCAGGTCCCAGTCACTGCACAGATATTGAAGTGGTCCATTACAAGGAGTGCCTCGGGTGAGTGCATTTGAGATGAAGATGTCAAGCATTGAGTAGCATTACCCTCAGGTTTTGCTTGCCTGTTCCTGTTATGGTGGTGAATATGTTATTTGAACCGTGCCTAAAACAGGCACTATAGGAGCAGCAAGAGCTTTAGCCATTATCCATAATCCCAGGGCTGAGAACTACATGCCATCTGTGCTAAAGCATCGTGTTCTGTCGACCATGACATTCAAAGCAGACAGATACTGGATAACCTTGGAATGACACCAGAAGCATAGCCAATTGTTGAAGTAAATAATTCAGTCCTTGTACTGTGTTATCAGTCTGGACAAAGGCCGAATGCTTCTCAGGGCTAGGGCGATACCTGCTTGGGCTACAAGATCGGAGAGCTATTCCATGTCTCTTTACATGTAGTCCAGGAAGGTACACCTCAGGGCATTCACACTAACATGGAGAATGACACAGTTATATTGTACCTGTTGAGGAGTGACCTGAGTGCGTAGGTTATGTTGCAGATCCTGTTACCCAACAGGCAGCTTACAGTAACTATCACCTTGTGTAGCCTGCTGAGTGGGACATCATTGTGACCACCTATAGTGTCACCTATGACTAGTGCGTTGGGTACGTTATATCGCCCTATTGGCTGTGGTTATTGGACACACTGAGTCTGTGGGCTGTAAGTAATTGGTGTTGTGTTGGGTGATGGGGGCTGCCTGCATTTCTGCTTTGGAGTTCTCTGTTGCCTAGACAGAGTAGTATTGAGAGGCTCTGCAAATCTTGTAGTCTTATTATGTGTGGCCTGTGGTGGTGGAAATCTAGTGAAACTATGTGATGAGTGTGGTGTGGTGCAAACGTTTAACATCCCCACATGATGTCAGGTTCATTCTGGATTGGAGAGAGCTTTACCTTCAGCATGGCTAGATATGTGCATCTCCCACAGGTTGTAGTGTTGTATGTTAGGAGGGGAGTATTGACTGTGTACACGAGACAATTTCTATATTGCCTCATGATCCCCATATTCATCATATAGACAGGCAATAACACTGGGAATGGACACTTGGACATGCCTGAATATTTAACTATTTCCCACTAGATATGTAAGGAAGGTGTGCACAAGAGCTGTTTTACTCTAAGCAAGTGATAAATGTAAGTACAGTGTTTACCTGTAGGTAATGAGTAGGATTGAGTGCTATAGTAATTAGTAGCACATGATGTGCTTACATGTTCTGAACAAGTGCTGAGCATGAATAAGCAATACAGATAGGGTGCTGGATAACATAAACACACTGCCCCCCCCCAACAGGTACACAATCACATATCCATGAACACTACAGAGCCCCTGTAACCATAACTATGATGGTACAAGGTGCACTCAGGCTGCATGGGACCTGTCCATATCCATGGTTGTATCATACACATATGGCAAAACAGTTTGCTCTACACATACACATCATGTAAAACATAGCTTCATGTCAGTCTGTGAAAACACTGAATGGTGCACACCAACAGTTATCACAACCCACAAAGTGGAGACACCACTCATAATGGGAGGCACTGCACTACTACCCTGCTGAGTCTGGTCTGAAAGTCCATGTACCTTAATTAATGTATATGTTGTTAGTACAGATGTAGATGACAGTACGGATGATTTCACACTGCATATCATACCTGTGACAGGCCATAGGACATCTTCACCCATACTGTGTTCTACCTACACTCAGTATACTAGATGTACCTTTGTATGTCACAGGAGTGTTCTGCCAGTGGACTGTTGACAGAACCAACACTACAAAAGGTGTCTGAGTAATATGTGCATATCACACCAATGGCAGCTGCAGTAAAACAGGGTTAATTCATTGTACCCTCCCTCATTGTAGCCCATACCACACAGGCAAATGGGAGGTATCTGCCTATGTAAGTATATGAATGGCTATGACCTAGGAGCAATAGCTGACTCAGTGTTGTGGACAACCTACAGAATGGGCTTTGTGGGTGAGATGTGTGACATATGTGCACAATCTGACAGCTGCATATTGCATTGTCACCACTAGGTTAATAACCCTGCACCCATGAACTACCACCTAGGCAGCGGTCAACATAATGGACACTGTGTGTAAGGGATGGTGCTGTGCAGTTTACCTCCCTGAGCTACTGACGTCACCAAGCCTATTAGGTAGTCATAAGAGGCAACCGTAGTCATGACAGGGTGCCATTCATGAACATGGAGATCATTTTACAGCCATACTCATCACTCAAGTGACCAATATCGGATCACATATCACCTTTATGTGGTATTGCCCATGTTTGGATGGGTGACACCAGCCTTCACAATCCTCATCTACACTATAGCATGATGCCTACCCTGCATAAAGACATGTCCAACACTGTGATGTTGGACATGCTACACATACATATCCTGATCTGAAATACATACATCATGGACATCCACCTTCCTAGTACAAGGATCGCCACATGCTGGACAGATCCTTGTGCCATACACGTTACATACTCCTGCCTTACTATGCAACCCTGTCCAGCAAAGCTACACATTTCACCTCTGTCAGACATAGTGTGATGACCGCATGGTAGATGTATCATTAACCATCTGGATCAGTTATGTGGCACTGCTTCACCTGGCACTGGAAACATGGCTGTTGGCTACAGCTAGGTAAGCTTACATCCTACGCTCATACATGGCCCAGGTCATACAGACTACTACATGGCCTTGGCCGTACATTCTATAGTTGATGACTATCCCTGCAAATACCATCCGGCTAGCCAGTGTCCCATGTGTATCACATGTGCAACACAGGCGATACGTGGCAGGATGTTGAACTGCTGTACAGTGCTGTGTAGATGTAAATGGAAAAACACATGCATGTAAAGGCTTCTGTGTGCATGTCTGCATTGTCACAGGTCATGTCCATTAAGGCAGTGTATGTATTCATATGTGACATATACACAGCATCAAGGTCGATAGCATTAATGTAGACGCATCCAGGCATGTGCTAATAGGTAAGAACACCAGTACAGGCAAACAGACATGACCACATCAAGGCAGAATCCACATGGACTATGAGCAATGTAATCAGGTGACACACATATATGGTGATAATATCCAGTCCCCATTGGGTGTCACATGTGTGTGACACAAACATGTCAGTGGTGTCAGTGTCATGCAGATTTGCAAAGATAACTGTTTATATGTAATAAATGTGATACACATGTATGTGCAGCTGTATCTCTGTGCATCTCTGAGATACTGTGACCTGTCTACATCATTATGTCTTCCAGATATGCTAGCAAGGCTCCCAGCCTATACCCGCTTGGAGGATGAGGCCCTTATACCTTACCTCCAAGACAACTATGATGTCTTGTTTAGCCATGTGCCACAGCATACACAGCAGCATGATGACCTGTGGCAGGAACTTCGCAGGAGGGTTAATGATGTGGGTGGCCATAACCACACATACCAGCAGGTGCGCAGACACTGCACAGACCTGATCAGACATGCGAAACAGCGTGCAAATGCAATCACCAGGGAACAAGGTGCAACAGGTGGTGGGCCACCAACCCAAAACCCACTCACACGTACCGAGGAGCTACTGGCCAACCTGGGGACACCGTCAGAACAACATCCACAAACCTTAGCTGCCATCGTGGATGTGGGTGTCTCTCAACCACCGAGCCTGGAGTTGCCTGGTAAGTCACTACTGCACATATAACTATTATATCCCATATAGTTGCATGTGTCACTGTACAATATGTAATGTAAAATCATATTAAAGGCATGTATACACACATGCCGCATACTATAGTATGCTACTCTGTGTAGGCACACATGTGCATACTCCGTAGTATATCCTATTGTACTGGCGAATGTGTTAACATACACATTGCACCCTGTAGCTGTCTTACAGGCATGGATAATGATCATATTGCTGTGTCACCCCTATATAGGTACCTCTGGCATTCCACAGAGACAGCAGGCCATTGCAGGTGAGACAGTTATAAGTATTAGGCATGTTAATGCACAGATCTATTCACCATGTGGCCAGTTAACACATGTACACATAATGTATGGTCCAGTCACAATATACAGGTCGCATATTTAATCCATCACACTGGCTACCCATGAGCAATACTTACAAACTAAGTGAAACACCGACATGAAACCTCAGAAGCTGTCATTGCGAGATGTGTGGACAGCTGTGCATACAACGGTGGAGGTGTTGTTCAATGTAGCAACATGTACTATACATCAGAACTACACATGTAGGGTACACAAACATGACATGTAGTGGTCCAGCTGCAACATAGTCTCACTATCCCATAAATCATACACTACATACCAAACATACAACCCTTTGTCTGCATAACCCTGTGGACAGTGGAGTATATGACATCTATGGGTGTATGTCATATGGGACAACACAGACATGTGAGATAGACAGCCATCACAACCGTTTGGCCAACACATGTTCACACATGGCCATGGAGGATGGCCAGAGACATGTAGCAACACACAGTAGATGTGATGTGTTTGTGTATACACCCTGTTGTACATTGGCTACACATGATCCAACTATAGCCTTTGTTGAATGGTTATATTGCAGATGTGGAACACTGGACATCCTACAAGGCTGTGCACAGCTTGTGGAGGCGTAACTTCATTCGACCACATAAGATGTGTTGAACATCATGACTGTGTCACAGCATGACAGTAGTCACCTGTACAGCATCCACATACAAACACAGACAACCACATCAGGCCACATATACAGTACATTTCCCTTGCTGCTGTTGGACATCACTGTCAGCCATGCACCTTGTGTGTGTGGTACACAAATGTCATGTGGGGCATGGTGTATTGACAAGTCTGCCATGTGTGGACATGGTTGCCAGGCAACTAAAATATGTTTGCAGATGTGCAGGGGTGTCATCCGTATGTCCTTCGGTGACCTGTGTCTCACATTACACATCATGGTTTACTGTGTATACACCTCAGCGAAGTGGGTCACAATCCACAGTATATATGTATTGTGTATGCACACAGTCATGGCTGTGCACTGTGTGTGTAATCCACACTGTATAGCAATAGAGACGTCTCCTGATTTCATGCAATGGCACTGTGTTTGTACTTTACACTGTATAACAATATAGACGCCTCATAATACTTTTCAATGGTTATGCACATCTGCTAAAAGTGCATTTTATCTTTAGGGCGGACAGACAACACTGCAATGTGTCACCATTTCACCACTGTACATGTGACAGGACACCATTGTGTCAAACATGTATGCATGTCAATGCACACGTCAGCAGATTACATGTCATACTGCATGTTAATGTCAAGGTCATATGCCACACATCAGCCATGTGTACTGTTAACCTGTGCTGGTCCACATGGTGTAACCCAGGGATGCATGCTTACTACCTTGATTGTGTGAAATGCATGGCTTCTGCTATGACACATGCTTGCTGTTGTGTGCAATCCAGGGATGTATGATAACTACCACTATTATTGTCTGAGCTGCATGCCGTCTGCTGTATCACATGCATGTTGCATGCCTTCTGTCAAATCACATGCATGGTGTGTGTGTGTGTGTGTGTGTGTGTGTGTGTGTGTGTGTGTGTGTGTGTGTGTGTGTGTGTGTGTGTATTGTAATGTAGAGTCTTTATTTGCCTTCACAGGTGATGTAGGTGCATTACCCTCCTGTGGTCCATCTGATGTTAGTGTCCCCACAGACTCTAGCAGTGATGAACATATGCTTGAGGCACAGGCAGGGTTGTCAGGGGCTGAATCTGTGCCATTGGTTGCCATTCCACCTATATCCCCCTCATCCCCGCACACAAATCTCATGCCAACACATACCCCATCACCAGTGGCCATAGAGCAAGGACAGTTAGCGTGTGGTAGCTTGGAACAGGAACGTGTGGTGGCTATGGAAGGTGTGTATTTGCACCATGGTGTCATTCAAATGACTGGAGATGGGCCACACAGGCATGTGGCCAGTGCTGCTCGTAGGAAGACCTCCGGCTGACATGCCACTGCAGGACAGAGCACAGCAGCTGGTGTCACCAGATGCATGTTTCAGACTGTAATGGTGGCACAGACATGTGCTGAATGGCAGAACAGAGAAGGGCAGAGGCTTCAGAGGGCTGCTATCTGTTCTTTAAACGACAACATCCAGGCATTGGCAAATTCTCAACAGCAGATTGCTGAGGTTTTGGACAGACGATTGGGTGACATGGTTGGAATCCTTGACCATGGCATGACAATCCATGAGCGTGAGCTGTCTGTGCTGGAATATCTGGTAGGAGTGAGGCATAGGGCACATGGACATAGGCCAGCTACATCACCTGGTGCAGGTCTATGTGAATGAGCTACCTCACATGCCCACTCTGATAGTGGCAGTAGCAGCAGCAGTGCAGCTGGTGCTGCGCTGTCTACACCAGGACACAGCAGGCCACGTGGACGTGGCCCTGGACGGTCCCAACAGGGACATGGTTCCAGTGGACATGTGTCATCAGACAGTACCCAATCTGCACCTTTACCTGGTAGTGCCCATGCAACCCCTGGAAGGCACAGGTCACGTGGCTGTGGCTGGACACCATGAGCTGTAAAACCTGGTCTGTACAACCTGGAGCTGTCAATAATACACCTGTGTAGGCCAGACACATGGCAGAACTGTGTGCACACATACACACACACACCATAAACATCTGTAGGGCACCGCAACACTCACATGCATAACAACCACACATGGCCAATTAGATCACAAGCCGTAACCCACACACATGATGTCATCCACTGGTGCAGCGTAGGCCCCTGGCAAACATTATCACCCTGTGCATATGTTGATGCCTGTGCCACATCCCTGTCATCCACACCATTGGTGCAGGGACATGCTTATATGGTCTGATGCACAGGCTGAACAGAATAGGGAGGTAAGTTTAGATTACAATTGTTGTGTACTGTTGACACGCAGCAGACATACTGTGTAGTACAGGTTTAGAATGCATTGTTTTCTGTTCACAGTATGTGTCTTGGTAACAACAGTAACAGCATGTTGATAATGATGTCCTGCTTCCCTCCTTCAGGTCTAATTGAATGTGCGTTGAGTGCCAGTGTTTGCAGTTTCCCATGTGTAAATGTGGACTACTCACAGGTATGTATGGCAATACCAGCATGCTATTCGTAGCTTCAACCTCACTGTTAGAAAGGCTGGCATTCCAAAGATGTCTACACATCTACTGATCCAGGAGCATGGGAGCTGTGTACTAAGCTACAGTGGCTAGAGACATGACATCCATACCAGGTGACATCACAGGTATTGTTACATGGGGCAGGGAGTTTACATAGTGGTCTATTTGATGACAAGGGTAGAGGCCATTTGATAGCTTGAGGCCTCACTGTGTAGCAGTAATACACATTTACATTACAGGATGAGAACACACATCTACACACACACACACACACACACACACACACACACACACACACACACACACACACACAGGTATTCGCACACATGTATTCAGACACACAGTAACACGCCAACACTCATGGGGTCAATGACACTGTAACACACACGCACTTGATATTGTTGAGGTGAGGACCCCTGCCTATATGGTAATCACCATTACAGTACTGTGCACCCACATGATGCGACACAGAGAATGAACATGTACAGGTAGTCAGTAATGCTTAAGATCGACGGCATCAACAGGGTTGTAGATTGCATCACCTGGAAGGGTTAGGGGTCCTATCTGTTCACTATGGTAACATATTTCCTCACTGCATGGACCAGACAGCCATACATACATACACACACACACACACACACACACACACATCCACTGTGGAATCCACAATTGAATGCACCTATGTCATGCACATACAGATAGCGCACATGTGTGTGATACACACCCCACCCCTGCCTATGTCTTGCTTTCTACACTGCAGTATGTACAGATCTCCACAGCAGTGTACAGGGGTGTGAGTAAGAATTGGGATGTATTCCCCACCATACGTGGCATATATGGACATACAAGCAAACACACGTGGCAGTACTGTGAATCAAACACCTGCTATCTTATGATGCATATGACAGACATGCAGCAGTATTGCCTGCATTACAATGTGTACTGACGCCACCTTTGGCAATTGTGCTGATATATGCACACAGGAGGTCTTAAGTGTTACAGGTGTCAAGTGATTTACACTCAGTGACACCCTGACTGCTGTGTAGGTTGTATGCCTTCCCTTTCAGTTAACAGAAACATAGCTTAGTGTTTGCACATGTTATGTTAGGATGGCCTTTGACAGACCTGTGAGCTGTCTTTAGCAAACATCCATCTGCAAAGATGGCCCACCACTTTATGTCCACACATCCATCCATACCTGATGTACATCTTACCGTACTGTCAGTATTTCACCATATACAGTTAGCAATGATGGGGCTGCATTGCAACTGCATGTTGTAGTAAGACACAGATCACCTGCAAACATCAGCTACTGCACACACATGGTAGCTGAACACACACCACTACATGTACATGTGTGTAGGTCCTACATTCCTGTCATTTATCCATGTTTGTAGGCATTGCAATTGGTGGACATGTGTGATGACATACATGACACATGGACTGTTGTATAATATGATAGATGTCATGGGTAACCAGTACAGAGAGAATGTTAACTCAGTCAACATTGATATCACACCTTATGTACTGTTAGCATTCAACAGCCATGGACCTACCTTCCATGTGCATGTGTGTAATTGCTGTCGTCACCTATCTGCACGAAGGACAGCAACAGCTATGCTATGTACATATGTGTTGTGTGTGTGTGTGTGGGGCATGTACATATCCATGGCAGGTACATGTATGTCATATCCAAACATGAGGGTGTTTACTGGTGTACAGCAACAGTTATCTCTTACAGCTGTATATGACCCAGGGCCCCTGTTATGTGAACAGCTGACCTGGTTATTAACAGTGGTATCATTGCATTGCATAACACATGATACAACTGTGTCAGTACATGGGTAGTCTGCACAGTTGCTATAGAGCTAGGTACAGTCACATGGTGTTGTACTAATATATTTTCTACCACATGTGTTGATGTGTGTTGCTGGTCCAAGGACATGGTGATGTCTGAGGGCTACATCCTAGAATGCAGCTTTTGACACTGTGATCTGCACCTGACACATTTGTGATGCCTTTTGAGGGTGTACTGGTTAGTACATGTGAGTGGCCTTCATGTACGTGGAGCGGTCCGTAACGGTGTTATGGCCCACATGTCTGTATCCGAGGTATATGGTGGTAGTGCTATTGTGCACAACTGAGCCTTCAGCCAGGTATTCCTCACTGCACAGATGTCAGTATTCCCCATTGTTGGATCTACATTGGGCAGCTGTGATCACAAATGCTACACATCTAGCACTGTTTAGCATACACATACAATGCAGTTGTCCTTTAGGTGTCAAGGTGTTAACCTGGTCTCAGGACATTCATCTATGAATGGCACTTTATGGACGAAGTAGCCACTCCTGGCAGGACATCACCACGGGTGGTATGATTGTGCCAGGTTTAGATTGGTACATCTAAGGTGTCGGACAGCAGCAGATGTTGTGTACAAGACCGGTGTCAGATATATGTAGTGCGGCATTCATGCTAACAATGACAGCTGTCGATACCACTGTGCCATTCTGTGTTTAGAATCAGAGTGTATACAAAACAGCCCTTTGCTACTAAGTGTGTGAGCATGCCCAGTATGACGTTGTTTAGATGGGCACATAGTGCATTCCAAATGGCCATGTGCTACTGTGTGAGCATGCCCAGTGACACCTTGTGTCAGTTATGCGCCTCTATGTGTATGGGCATGGCCATTGTAACCCTGTATAGCGATAGTGGTCGTCTAGGCAACAGATGGCCATACCCCACTTCAGGATGGATTTCTACATTGAACACACTGGTTCACAGGTATGTACATCGTAACTGCCAGCATCCATGTCGATATCCGCATTCCTAGAAGGTCATATTGACAGTCTTGAAAGATGTATTGTCTGTGTCGCGGCTCGTATCTGTGTAGTATTGTAATAGTGGTCTGTAGATAGGCAGTTGTCCTGATCACACCACTGGTGTGTGTTTGTCTCCGTCTGCCTGGGGACAGTAATATGCTTTTAGACTGCTCACACTCCATACAATCCCTATCGGCATCTTTTCCATTGCTGATGATGTCACCCACCTAGAAGTATACCTCTGGGAGTGCTGTGTCCCAGTAATCTCGGTAGCACGTTCTATAACTGCATAATGCTGTAGTGTGATAGAATAGACAGGTAGGTGTTCTATTTCAAGGCATGACAGGTGTGTATGTTTAGCAGTCATATCCCATGTGTTGGTATCTGTGAGTGGCTAGCTCCAGGATGTGTTGAGGAGCGTGTTTTGTTGTTTTCCTATATAGTGTCCATAAATGTCACAATCGCCCAAGAGACTGGGTTGGCAAGACATACACATGCATTCGCCAATAGGTCTGGTGAATAAATGTCAGCAGCCCTAATCTTACCCTTAATACAGTCTGAACCCATGTGACACACAGAAATACACTTGCCTTGATAGTAACACCAGTACATAATGCAGGAGGTGCATGTGGTTTCCTTTTCATTCTTGTCTAATGCTTTGGTGTCACATGGTCCACTGTTGTGATATATATTCTATATCTAAGTATGTGTGTGTATACATATATATGTGTATATATATATATATATATATATATATATATATATATATATATATATATATATGTGGACATTAGCACACATAAATCTACATGATTGAATACATGTCCTATACTGTTGAATGCCTGTGCTGAATGATCTGTACGTGATAACCTCAGATGTATATATATCTGCCATGGCTTAGTGGTGAAGCACATTGTCTGTGGTGTGCAGGGTCCCGAGTTTGAGGCATGTAGAGACTGGTTATTTTGTTGCTGAGAAGAACAAGGGACATCGAATACGGTGATAGTAAGGTGCTTTTAACCAGTTGTGTGTGGATCTGCGCGACAGTAAGCAGTATTTTTTTTTTGGAGGCTCTGTATGGGTCATGTAACTATGCATTAGGATACAATACTATGCAAACAAGGTGTAAAATAGTGAATCCCGTTTATCCCCAGGGTGTGATGCAGATCCCAAAAGTGTATGTGTATAGATAGCCGGGTGCAGGACTCGAATATAGGTGAAAGCATGGGGGGAGTGCCAGGCATTCTGTACGTACATTGGAGCCCTGTGTCTCAGGATTGCTCTTGCCTTAGCACACCTAAGCTAGAGGTGTGTCTATACCTGCCTAGTGCAATTGGGAGGGACAACAGCAGTAGGAGAATACTCAAGGTGAACAAGCTGGGCAAACAGGTGATAATTATCACAATCAGCAGATAACAGGCCCAGACCGGCCCAGAACACTATCATAAAGTGAGCAAGCACCATACCCACGGGTTTTTACCACACTGTACACCACCAGTGTATACATGCGGGGAAATTTTACGAAACAATCCAATGAAATGAGAAGGGCTGCAGCAGGCAGCATAGATCAACATGTGCAGGAGGCTGAGGGTGGTGAGGATGTGAATGCTGCCGAACAACCCTCAGTGAGGAGACAGAGAAGACTGTACAAGACCCAGGGTAACCTACCAGGAGCTACATGAGCTGGAGATAGTGGAGCGCTATGGGGTGGACAGAGACCTCCTACAGCAGATTGTTGAGCTATGCCAGCCACACCTGACACATCAAACAGGCCGAGGGAAACCCATCCCAGTGGATACCAAGGTATGTGTAGGCCTAGGTATACTAGCCACAGGTACCTCCCAAAGCACAACTGGGGATATCATGGGGATCTCACATGCATCTATATCCAGAGCATTCCACCAGTTCCTAGATGCCATATCACCACATGCCAGTGAGCACGTACATTTCCTCAACACACGTGAGGTGTTGACCAGCAGTATGCATCTCTTCCACCAAATGGCAGACTACCCTGGAGTAGTGGGTGCTATAGCCTGCATGCACATACACATCATAGCACCACCCGGTGAGTGGGGTAGGGCCTACATTAACCGCAGGGGCATCCCCTCCATCAACTGCCAGGTTGTATGCGATACCCAGGGCATTATACTGAATGTGTGTGCTGGCTGCCCTGGAAGCTATGATGATTCCGATATATGGCATCTGACACAGCTGGACCACACCTTTGCCAATATGGACATCCCCTACCTTCACCTAGTGGGGAATGCTGGGTACCCACTGGAGCCGTGGCTAATGACAGCCATCAGAAATGCACACTCACCTGAACAGCTACGCGATAATGAGGCACACACACAGGCAAGACATATAAATGAGCGTGTGATTGGGATGCTCAGGTCATGGTTCCAGTGTCTGGACACATCCGGTGGAGCCTTGCAGTATTCACCAGCTACATGCACCCAAATTTTTATGGTATGTGCTATGCTACACAATATGATCCTGCAGAAACAGCTGCAGCAGGAACAGCATGGGGCAGGGCCACACAGCCCCCCACCAATGCCAAGGCCTGTACAGGCACAGAGTGACTCAGAGGATGAACTACCTGAGCCGGACCCAGTAGGCGGAAGGAGGCATGCCCAGTATGACCTGGCCTTGGCAAAGAGGCAATGCATAGCATATGCACTGACACAGTAGGTACCCAGGGAATGTCACCCTCTCTGACTTGCACAGACAGTGAAAGGGATGCCAAACATGACACTACCTGTGCTCAGCCATGTATAGGAAGTGCACTGTGTGCATCCGACATAGGCAGCCCTCCAGCACCATCCTCAGGTCTGGCACACCCTCAAGGTAAGTCAATCAACTGACCAATTGGCAGTTGTAGTAGAATGTGTTGTTACCTGTAGCTATGGTATGGATGTGAGCATGCAAGGGAATTTGGTGGCCGAATGTTAAGGCAGCGGACAGTAGACATCCATAGTGGCACCATGACATCTGTAGAACATACAGGCGTCACAACAGTAGCCAGTAATACACAGGGTGTCCTAACCCACTGCGGGTAATGGGCTGAACATCATGTGTGTCCATACAGCCCACACAAGTCTCAACCAGCTGGGCTTGTGTAGACCAGCACAGACAGATGCTGTACAATGGCCTCTGAATATGCCCAATGGATGACCCCCCCCCCACAGACACACACAGACTACAGCAGGCCAGGCAGTTGGATGTAGGTTGTGAAGGCTAGGGCATCTGAAACTAATATGTTGGTAATTAAAGCTAAGATCTGGAGTACACTGGTATGCCTCTAGCCAGCACATTAGGTAGGTCTACACACTGAAATAGAGTACCTGACATACCAGTACAGTAGTAGCAAAAGTGTACAACTGTCAGCTGTGCTCCCTTCCAACGTACACATGTAACAGTCATGTGCGCCCCCTCCGGTGCTGTGTATGAATGTGGATACAGTTGGATGTCCCCCCACGCTGTGCAGAAATGTAGCAACAGTCAATGCCACATGACCGATGGATACCCTGCAGACACAGCATGCCACCTGTCAGTGTACAACGCAGAGGTCGGCACCACAGTACTGACTACTTGGACATGTAACACATGCGATCCAGTTGACCATACTGGGCATGCTCAAACACATGAAGGTATGACAGTAATGTCAGTCGACAACATGCGGAATGGTCATACAGGGCATGCTCACACATGTAAACACAAGACGGCTAGGTCTGCAAACACCAGTGGTCCGGACATATCTGCTGGTACATTCCTATACTGTTGGATGACTGTGCTGTATGGTATGTGTGTGGTACTGTCTATTGTCTGTATATTTGCCATGGTGTATTGGTAATTCACATTAGCTGTGTGCGCAGGGTGCTGCTTCCAACACTTGCAAAGGATGGTTCTTTGTTTATGGCCAGAACAAGGCCATTGGATATGGAGTGAGTAAGGCACATTGCAGCAGTTGGGAGTGGTTGTGCATGGGTTTGCACAGTGTTAAGCACTGCTGACCTCTGGTTACAGCTTCTTATACTTGTTTAGACTCCACATTTCT